>NC_053125.1:33493151-33670651 GCF_010015445.1 Perca fluviatilis
CCCCACCTACCTACAGCTAGAGGAGACCCCACCTATCTACAGCTAGAGGAGACCCTACCTATCTACAGCTAGAGGGAGACCCCACCTATCTACAGCTAGGGAGGGCCCCACCTACCTACAGCTAGAGGAGACCCCACCTATCTACAGCGTAGGGAGACCCCACCTACCTACAGCTAGAGGAGACCCCACCTATCTACAGCTAGGGGAGACCCCACCTACCTACAGCTAGAGGAGACCCCACCTATCTACAGCTAGAGGAGACCCCCTATCTACAGCTATAGGAGACCCCACCTACCTACAGCTAGAGGAGACCCCACCTATCTACAGCTAGAGGAGACCCCACCCATCTACAGCTAGGGAGACCCCCCTATCTACAGCTAGAGGGGAGACCCCACCTACCTACAGCTAGAGGAGACCCCACCTATCTACAGCTAGAGGAGACCCCACCTATCTACAGCTAGGGAGACCCCACCTACCTACAGCTAGAGGGAGACCCCACCTATCTACAGCTAGAGGAGACCCCACCTATCTACAGCTAGGAGGAGACCCCACCTATCTACAACTAGAGGAGACCCCACCTATCTACAGCTAGGGAGACCCCACCTACCTACAGCTAGAGGAGACCCCACCTATCTACAGCTAGAGGGAGACCCCACCTATCTACAGCTAGGGGAGACCCCACCTATCTACAGCTAGGGAGACCCCATTATCTACAGCTAGGGGAGACCCTACCTATCTACAGCCAGAGGAGACCCCACCTATCTACAGCTAGAGGAGACCCCACCTATCTACAGCTAGGGGAGACCCCACCTATCTACAGCTAGGGGAGACCCCATCTATCTACAGCTAGGGGAGACCCTACCTATCTACAGCTAGAGGAGACCCCACCTATCTACAGCTAGAGGAGACCCCACCTATCTACCAGCTATAGGAGACCCCACCTATTTACAGCTAGAGGGAGACCCCACCTATCTACAGCTAGAGGAGACCCCACCTATCTACAGCTAGGGGAGACCCCACCTATCTACAGCTAGAGGAGACCCCACCTATCTACAGCTAGAGGAGACCCCACCTATCTACAGCTAGAGGAGACCCCACCTATCTACAGCTAGGGGAGACCCCACCTATCTACAGCTATAGGAGACCCCACCTATCTACAGCTAGGGGAGACCCCACCTATCTACAGCTAGAGGAGACCCCACCTATCTACAGCTAAGGGAGACCCCACCTATCTACAGCTAGAGGAGACCCCACCTATCTACAGCTAGAGGAGACCCCACCTATCTACAGCTAGAGGAGACCGTGATAAGCCCTATTTCAACAAACGGTGGCATAGTCCTTTAAGGACAGTTTTACATGTTTTTGTGGATATTTTTAAAATTACCTTTTTCATAACTTTGATAATCAGGCAGTGAATGCCTGTTATCCAGGGGGATACATTGCCCATATAAGGGTATTTAACAGGGCTGATCACTCACAGATATACTCATGTTTTTTCGGTCTGTTCTCTACAGATATTGAATAGGATGAAGGTGTGCAACATTGATTACTTTTTATTTTACTCTCAAATGTGTATTATTGATAAATTCACCAGTATACACATGTTGTCAGTGAGTTTCTGTCAGACATTTCTACAGTACAAGAAACAGCCTCCATTGCCTGTAGAATATATCTGGTGTGGCGCACCACAGGGAAGTTAGAATAAAAAAAAAAAAAAAACAGGGAAAAGGTGTTATAAAAATGGGCACATGAACGGTTTAAAAAGTTATGAAATGTTAAGTTTATATCCTACATGGGCAATGCATCTCGGGAGAAAAAGTTCAGTCTTTTTCCATTTTTTTTCTAATGTTGTATGGATAACATGACATAATGTAGCTAATTAATTGTTTATGAACTGTTTTAAAAAAAAGTTGGCATATGAACTATAATAAAAAGACTACAATGCAAAATGTTACCTTAAATGGGCAACGTATCTCGGGAGATACAGAGTGTAACTTAGAAAATAGAGAGATCGTATTTTTTTAAAAACATGAACATTTTAGTCTAGACCAGGGGTGTCAAACTCATTTTCCCAGAGGGCCACACTGGAAAAAGAGAATCACACCAAGGGGCCAGACATGGAGAGTTTATTGAAGTGCTTTTGTTACTGCATGTCACTTTATTTTTTATTAATTGTAAGTCGCTTTGGATAAAAGCGTCAGCTAAATGACGTAATGATGTAATGTAACGTAATGTTTTTTTTTTAACATTTTTGGTAGCTTTTTTCCTCATTTTTGTTGTTTTTGTCCCGGCTTCTGTGGCTTTCTCAGATATTTGTCACATTTTTAAAATTTGTTGCTTTTTACGACATTTTTGTACACTTTTGGGCGCATTTTTGTTGACATGAAGTCCTACGAAAGTCACCAAAAGAGTTCCTTAGCCATCGTAGAATTTAGCAAATCAAGCAAAACAATTAGTGTTAAAGGCACTGACTGAACTGAGAACTGAAATACAAACCCTGTAAAAGACAGAAAGTAACGCAGATCAATTTTATGAAAAACTACGAAAATAAAGCTTTATTGTTATAATATAAAATATTCAGGATTACAGAGATAGCTTTGGCTGGCAGTAAAGGAACAATTCAAACTTAAAACAATGATTTCATATTGAATATGTTTAAATCATAATTATATCAAGACGGCCGGGGGAACTGTTTCTGATCTACGGAGATTTCAGCTTCTTCTCAGATCAGTTCAGAAGTGATGCTCTCTGGTGACAGCGGTGATGACATCATCATATTCATCATCCAATCCCTCCTCAGCCTGTGTGGGCGAGGTCATCACCATGGCAACAGATAGGCCATTTCCTACAGTCGGAGCAGGTTAGAAAGAAAATGTAGATAATTGATCAGCTGAAGAGTTCTGTTAGAGACAACTGTCAACCATCAACACCAGGTGAGTTGAGAGAGTTACCTGTGGCCCTGTGTCGATATAAAGACACCATGATGAAAGTGGAGATGCAGTACGGACAGAACACCACCAGGTGGCAGACCAGTCTGATCACTGAGGTTGTGTAAGGGGGCAGCAGAGTGCTTGTTGTAGGAGGGTTTGTGGTCTTTGTTTTCTCTGTAGAGAGAATCAGCTGTCAGGTGAATATCTGGATGAATGAACTCCTGAAATCAAAGGTAACCTCCTCACCTGTGACAGAGACCCAGCTGGGTGGAGACTCTCCAGCACTGCTGATGTTGCACTTGTAGAGGCCTTCATCAGACCTGGAAACATGGTGGATGGTCATGTGACCTGCAGGCTCAGTCCTGATGAAGGAGCCATCTTTATAGAAACCAGCTGGGAGGTTGGAGGACGTCTTTGTTTTACAGGTCAGAGTGAGGTCTTCTCCCTCCATCACAGGGAGGACAGGACTCTGCAGGATCACTGGTCCACCTCAACACAGAGACAAACTACAGCATGTCATCCATTCACACACAGCTTCATCAATACTGACTCCACAGTCTGATCTTACCAGTGACAGTGATGGTGATGCTGTTACTGGTTGCTCCCTCTCTGGACTCACACCAGTAAACTCCACTGTACCATTGGACCATACGGCTGATGTTACAGGAAGAACCAGCAGGTCTTCCCCAGCCATCTCCACACTGAGTCCTGGTTTCTCTGGTTGTGTTCCTCCTCAGAGTCCATCCAGCAGAGCTGTCGTCCTCCTCACAGCTCAGAGAAACAGACTGTCCTTCAAACATCTGAGAGCTGCTGGTACTCACAGCCAGAGAGGCTGGAGGGAGGAGGGTTTAGAAAACACAAATGGCGCTTTTCCATTACATGGTACCGGGATCAGTGAGAGAGTGACGGTGATTAGCTCTGCAGCGAGTAGTGACTCTAGAGTCATATAGTGAGAGAAACAAAGTGTCTGCCCTGATCTTTCTGACCACGGTGGAAAATCTGTAGCAGGAAAAGTTAACCCTCTCCTTGATTTCATGTTGTTTACGGAGAAGGAGAACCAGGAAATGAGTTGGGACGGGGGGAAATGCAACGCTACCAAGCCACGCCCACAGCAGTCGCAATGACGACCAGCAATGCTGAGGCGGTACTAAAATCTGCAATGGAAAAGGGACGCACAGCGCGTCGAGTTGAGTCGAGGCGAGTAGAGTCGAGGCGAGTCGAGCAGGTACCATGTAATGGAAAAACGCCATAAATGACTCAGAAGAAAGTCTGAAACCCAAACTTGTTTCCAAATATTTGTGTCCTAAATTATGTGATGAATGTAACCTCTCATGTATAATGAGAAGACAAAAAAACCAGCATGTTACTGTGCTCAGTTGAAGATCTGTCTGACAGGTAAATAAATCCTCATATAACATTGAAAACATTTTATTGAGCTAATGAAGTCAGACAAAGTCAACCTGTCCCTGTTTGAATATCTGTAACCCTGTGTACTTTAATATAAAGTGTTCTCAGAGTTTATACTGACCTTGGTTTGTTGTGCTGCTCGGCAGTGAGGTCAGAACTGAAGAGAAATGGACCTCAGGTTAGTTTGAGCTTTTACTGCAGACAGACAGAACAACTGTGAGCTCAGAGAAGATGGAGTCCACACTAAATACTCTCAGCGTCTTCCAGCTTTAACACCAGTTTATTCTGCTTTTCTAACACGCTGCAGCTCCGTCCAATAAGCCCTGACGTTAACCCTTTAACTACAGTTTCTCTGCAGCTGTTGTCACTTCCTACTCTTAAAAGTTTGTGCCAGCATTAAGTGACAAACTTTTCTGAACGTTTTAAATAATTAAGCTATCAATGTAATAACAGAACAGAGTGTACTTACAGATCAGCCATTGCAGAGATGTTTGTCCCATCGTACCTGTTGATGATGTGACATCAAGCACTTTGAATGTTTGACTCAGAGCTGCTAAAACCACCATTTCCTCTTTGTAGGTTGGGGGTGGGGGTGCAGTAGCCGTGTGGTTTCCCCTCCTACAGTTGATAGGACAGTTGGTCTCTTGTGTTAGTTTATAATCACAGAGATGAAGGTTGTTGTTGATTGTGATGAAATATCATTAATGAAGATTATTTCCATATGTTCATTCCAGAAATGTGAATAATTTACATGTTGATGTCTGTGAAGGTTCTCAGTCATCCAGGTCATAGTTATCCAGGGAAGGGTTAAACTCAGGGGCAACTGGAGATTTTTAAATATGCTCCAAATATGTTCAGTTCAGACTGATCTGTAGGGAAACCTAGTTGTTTAAAGTGTTCATATTATTCTCATTTTCAGGTTCATAATTGTATTTAGAGGTTGTATCAGAAAAGGTTTAAATGGTTTAATTTTCAAAAATAAACATATTTTGTTGTACTGCACATTGCTGTTTGAGTTTTCTGTGTTGTCCCTGTAGCCGTGTCCAGCACGTCTCTCCTCGTACACTTCTCTTGTGTCTAGCCTCATTAGGCTGATTTTGGGTTTCAGTATTCAGTGTTTTGCCAGTTTCCTGCCCACTCATCTGTGGCTTGTCACACAAGACAAGCCACAGATGAGAGTGTGTGTGTGTGTGCGTGTATGTATGTGTGCGTGCGTGCGTCTGAAGCTGCTGTGGACTTTATATTGTTTATATATCTCTGTGTTGTTGCCATGTGACTTAAAAATATAATTAATAATGTTTGTTGCAAGCGCCGCGGTGTCCGCGTGTTGTCGTTGTCATTTGAGTTGAACTGTGTGAGTTTGGTCTCTGTTGTGTTTTCTGCTGCAGAGAGTTTCTGAAATGAATCAACTGTTGGTTTGGACACTCTGTGGTGGGATGTCATGTGTGTGTTGACATGTTAATGATCTTTATTTTATCACCGGAACACACAGTAAACATTAACGTTTTGAACTATTTGTCTGACCAAAGTTTTATTTTTACCCAATTTTACTTGAATATAATATTCAAATTATGATACATGTCAATTAGCTAACGCTTTTTATCCAAAGCGACTTACAATTTTTGCATGTCAGATGTCACACACCTCTGGAGCAACTAGGAGTTAAGTGTCTTGCTCAGACATTCACCAATACATTGGTTGATGTATTGCAGTGGGAATCGAACCCGGGTCTTCCACACCAAAGGTATGTATCATATCCACTGCACCATCTCCACCCCAAATACTCGGTATACGTGCAGTTTAGTGTTCCAAATTCCCGACACAATGTCCTTCATTAATTATGAACCTGCTAAACCACCTGTGCTTAGTCATGGTCAAATGAAGCTGTCTTTACTTTCTGAGCTCACTAGATGGCGCTCTTTGTTCAACAAAGGGTTTGAAAACACACTGAATTGCCATTCATTTAACCTTTTTCTTTGAACAGAGGGAGCCATCTAGTGAGCTCAGAAAATAAAGACAGTGGTTCGCGAAGCTTCACTTGACCATCACTACCTGTGCTACCCTAACCTTAATACCCTCTAACCATAATACCCTAACCTGTCTCAAATAAGACCCTCATCATTTGGTACACTCAGTTTTTGGAAAATTATTTGGGACACTAAACTGTACGTATACCCAAATACTTTTCAGATTTCTGTAATTCAGTTTTGAATTAATTAAAAGGTTAAGATGAAAAACAGATAATTTAAAGACAAGCAAACAGAGTGAACTGTGAGCTGAACTGAGCATGTGTAAAGAAAGAGAAGGTGCTGTGCTGCCACCTGCTGGCTGTCTGACTCAACTGATATGATGCTTTCATCCAAACACATTTTTACAATGAGCGTCTCAATCCCACTCTCAGCAGTGATAGAGAGCTGATGTTAAAGGCACTGACTGAACTGAGAACTGAAATACAAACCCTGTAAAAGACAGAAAGTAATGCAGATCAATTTCATGAAAAACTACGAAAATAAAGCTTTATTGTTATAATATAAAATATTCAGGATTACAGAGATAGCTGTGGCTGGCAGTAAAGGAACAATTCAAACTTAAAACAATGATTTCATATTGAATATGTTTAAATCATAATTATATCAAGACGGCCGGGGGAACTGTTTCTGATCTACGGAGATTTCAGCTTCTTCTCAGATCAGTTCAGAAGTGATGCTCTCTGGTGACAGCGGTGATGACATCATCATATTCATCATCCAATCCCTCCTCAGCCTGTGTGGGCGAGGTCATCACCATGGCAACAGATAGGCCATTTCCTACAGTCGGAGCAGGTTAGAAAGAAAATGTAGATAATTGATCAGCTGAAGAGTTCTGTTAGAGACAACTGTCAACCATCAACACCAGGTGAGTTGAGAGAGTTACCTGTGGCCCTGTGTCGATATAAAGACACCATGATGAAAGTGGAGATGCAGTACGGACAGAACACCACCAGGTGGACGACCAGTCTGATCACTGAGGTTGTGTAAGGGGGCAGCAGAGTGCTTGTTGTAGGAGGGTTTGTGGATGTAGGTTTCTCTGTAGAGAGAATCAGCTGTCAGGTGAATATCTGGATGAATGAACTCCTGAAATCAAAGGTAACCTCCTCACCTGTGACAGAGACCCAGCTGGATGGAGACTCTCCAACACTGCTGATGTTGCACTTGTAGAGGCCTTCATCAGACCTGGAAACATGGTGGATGGTCATGTGAGCTGCAGACTCAGTCCTGATGAAGGAGCCATCTTTATAGAAACCAGCTGGGAGGTTGGAGGACGTCTTTGTTTTACAGGTCAGAGTGAGGTCTTCTCCCTCCATCACAGGGAGGACAGGACTCTGCAGGATCACTGGTCCATCTCAACACAGAGACAAACTACAGCATGTCATCCATTCACACACAGCTTCATCAATACTGACTCCACAGTCTGATCTTACCAGTGACAGTGATGTTGATGCTGTTACTGGTTGCTCCCTCTCTGGACTCACACCAGTAAACTCCACTGTCCGATGGGTCCATGTAGCTGATGTTACAGGAAGAACCAGCAGATCTTCCCCAGCCATCTCCACACTGAGTCCTGGTTTCTCTGGTTGTGTTCCTCCTCAGAGTCCATCCAGCAGAGCTGTCGTCCTCCTCACAGCTCAGAGAGACAGACTGTCCTCTAAACATCTGGGAGCTGCTGGGACTCACAGTCAGAGAGGCTGGAGGGAGGAGGGTTTAGAAAACACTAAATGACTCAGAAGAAAGTCTGAAACCCCAAGTTGTTTCCTAATATTTGTGTCCTAAATTATGTGATGAATGTAACCTCTCATGTATAATGAGAGTACTAAAAAACAGACAAAAACTGGTCATTTACTTACACGAATGTGATGCATCATGTAAACAGAAATTAGGCTTTTTTTTTAAACCAGCATGTTACTGTGTTCAGTTGAAGATCTGTCTGACAGGTTAATAAATCATCATATAACACTGATCCTGTAGACAGTGGAAATTTGGCAGTTTGACTTTGTAGGGGGAGATATTCCAGTTCCAGTATAACAGCAAGTTTTTTAAATTAATTTTGTTTCAGTGGGAAACATCTTTCGTGATCACAGCACGATTCTTTCGAAAACAATGCCAAAGTAAAGTCAATGAGAAGATGACATAACATTAAGAGAGTCTACGGTATTGAGTAGTATGAAAGCCAGAAAATCAGCATAAGGAGGTTGATCGGGGGGGTGGATGGGTCAAACAACACAGGACTCTCACCCAGGAGACCGGGGGTGTGTCCCACGTGTCACGGTACCTAAACCCAACCGTCCCGTTGTTGTCCCAAGTGTCATGGAAACGTAACCTAAAACAGCGGTTATATGGCTAAAAACACCAATAATATCAGAGCTGTATCCAGCTTCTCTGCTGCAGCCTACTGGCAGAAAGAATCGTGCTGTGATCACCAACGATGCTTCAAATTGAAATACATTAGTTTAAAAAACACGCTGACCAATCACGCAAAAAACTAAATAAACCTGTCCATGTACACAAATTAATAGATTAAATTAGGTGAACATTTCACAAATGCCGTGAGACTGGGCTGGATAATCCTACTTTTGCGAACGTTGTTACTTTACCACTGAATGGGAATAGAAGCTGTACATCTCTATAGACTGACACATGATGGACGTTTTTGCTGTGATGGATTTAAGTGTGAAGACGCAACTTTAGAAAAGGGAAGCTGTGTGGTTTAGTACGTCACAAACTTTCAATGAATTATTTCTAAGCATCTAACTATAGAAAGGGGAACAAATCATCTCTGCCGGTTTTAAACGTTTTAAACAATGAAGCTAACAATGTAGTAACAGAACAGAGTGTACTTACAGATCAGCCATTGCAGAGATGTTTGTGCCATCGTACCTGTTGGTGATGTGACATTAAACACTTTGAATGTTTGATTTAGAGCAGCTAAAACCACAATTTCCTCTGTGAATGGGAGTGGGGGTGCAACAGCCGCGTGGTTTCCCCTCCTGCAGTTGATAGTTGTCTCTTGTTTTAGTTTCTAAATACAGAGATGAACGTTGTTGTTGATTGTGATGAAATATCATTAATGAAGATTACTTCCATACATTCATTCCAGAAATATTAATAATTTACACACTGATGTCTGTGAAGGTTCTAAGTCATCCAGGTGATAGTTATCCAGGGAAGGGTTAAACTCAGGGGCAACTGGAGATTTTTAAATATGCTCCGAATATATTCAGTTCAGACTGATCTGTAGGGAAACCTAGTTGTTTAAAGTGTCCATATTATTCTCATTTTCAGGTTCATAATTGTATTTAGAGGTTGTATTAGAAAAGGTTTACATGGTTTAATTTTCAAAACACACACCATATTTGTGTTGTACTGCACATTGCTGCAGCTCCTCTTTTCACCCTGTGTGTTGAGCTCTCTGTTTTAGCTACAGAGTGAGACATCTCACTTCTGTTCTATCTTTGTTGGTAGTCGCACATGCTCAATACCTAGGTAAGGACTACTAGCCAGTCAGAGAGAGAGCAGAGTATGAGGGCTGATTACATGCTCTTTCAGCTTCACGAACAGGCAGCTCAACATAAAAATAATCCAACTTTATTTGATTATAACTATATACAATTATACAGCGTTTTACATTGGAATAAGCCTCCCCCTTTCACGGACACCAACTTCTCTGCTTAATTGATTTGCGCTGGGCTGACTTTATTAAAAAACAGCTCAAACAACCCCTCAATTTAATACTAATTTAACAAAAGCAAAGAAGAAAAAGTGTCTGACTGACACTGAACCGAACTTATCATTAATAACGATGGGCTCTGGGTTTTTCAGCACCATGGACAGCTCACTGGGCGGTGGGCGTAGATTTCACCTGAGCCCTTTTTAGAAATCCACCCTTCTGTGTTTGAGTGCTGAGAATGCCCTGATAAGTTCATCTTTGTCCAGAGATTTTGTCAGCTTGTGCTGAATAGAAATCTGAGCGAGAGCTGACAGCCGCTCCTGGAGCATTGTTGACCTCAGGTGTGTTTTTATTAGCTTCAAGCGAGAGAAACTCCTCTCTCCGCTCGCTACAGTCACAGGCACTGTCATCATGAGTCGGAGAGCAATGCTGAGGTGTGGATACAGTTCAACTAAATTGTTTCTGTAAATGTAGCTCATAATCTGCAGGCCAGTGGTTTCTTCTGCTGGCACGGCAGTGACACCAGCCGAGATCTCGCGCACAAGGTCCTCAGCGTCCACATCGCTGAGGGTTTTTCTACATTTGTGCAGCTTTCTTTGAGGGTGTAACTTTCCACGGCCCTTTTCATTTCCTCTCTTCTATCAATGAAACCAAACAGACCATGAAATGTCTCCATCAACTTGAGCGCTCACATGTGCCTGTAATGGCAGAGTTCACTTGTGGGAGGAAAACATCTCTCCTGAACTTTTCCTCGGCTGTCACTGTCAAGGAAGGATCCATATTTTGGGGCTCGTACGGAAACTGGCGTTCAGGTTTTTGGCCTTGTGTAGAGGGGAAGACCATTGGCATCTCCATCTCTCCCGCGATGTCTCTAGCATCTGTCTGGGTGGATGAAAGGCCATTCTCTGTATTCCTTTAGGAATTTAAGAACATATCCCCCCTCGTACTGTAGCACATCAATACCATCTTGTGGGCTCTGGAGCAGCTTGCTGACACGATTAACCTCATGTAGGATGGTGTACCAGATGATGACAGTAAGCAGGAATTTCCAGCTCGTTATCTTTTGTTCAAGGCCTCTGGCATCAGACGCAGTCTCACTGTCACCTGATAATAACAATGTTGTTTTTTAAATTTCAACAATTTATAGTGATGCTTTACAATGCCATGCACGGCTGTCCATTGTACTGAAACAATATAATCCTAGCAGTGTCTGGTTTAAGTTTTTAAATAGGTTAAAAAGACCCTAATAGGTAGGCTATCCTAACACACTAAAACCAGAGACTGTCTATCACAAAGCAAAATAACACACACTCGACTCGTACATACCTTTTTTTGTTGCATGATCGACCAGTGAGAGAAGAGCTTCGCTGACAGCAGGAAGCTTATAGCGCAGCACTTTCACACTTTCCACTCGGCATTCCCATCACGTGTTGGATATGGCCTTTGGAGTCATCTGTGGTACGTTTGACTTGAAAATCTCCCATCTCTGTGTGGAGGAGCTGAAAATGGTGTACAGATGTTGCAGCACCCCAAAGAAGCTCACAGACAACACTGTTGACTCCGCAGCATCTACAATGACGAGGTTTAGACTGTGGCTGGCACATGGCATGAACAGTGCTTTTTTGTTGATATCAAGCACCCTTTTTCTACACACTGCTATTTTTCCCCCGCATGTTGCTACCGTTATCATACGCCTGTCTCCTGCATATTTCGACATCCAGGCCTAACTTCTCCAAATGCTTCAAGAAGACATCTGTTAGCCTTGCGCCTGATGTGTCAAGCACTGGTAGGAAACCTACATAATGCTCTCCAACAGTAGCCCCGGCACCGATTTGGCACTTGACAAAGCGTAGTGTCACAGAGAGATGCTCTATGTGTGCAGCGTCCGGGGTGCAGTCCGTTATCACAGAGTAGTAATGGGATTGTTTTACTCCTTGTATTATTGCTTCCACTGTCTTGTCTCCAATAAGAGTGATCAGCTCATTTTGTATAGTTTTCCCCAGATAATGGTCAGCAATCTCTTTTGTCTCAGCCTGACTGTCTGACATTCTCGCTCATCACTGGGTCAAACTCTGCAAGCAGCTCCACCACACCTAGAAAGTTTCCATTGTTTGATTCATGTAGGTTGGAGTGTGGCCACGGAAAGCAAGGTTTCATTCTGCAAGTTGACAGACTATGTCAATTAACCTTTTCATAACGTTTTTTTTTACATTTGCATTTCTTGATAGGTATAGTCAATGGTAATGGGCGTTTTTACGTGCTTCTCCAGCTCGCGGCAGCTGTCCATATTGACACGGTGTGTATTAGATTTTTCATGATCCTAGAGTGTGAGAGTGAGACGTTCCCACATTCCTCTGTGAGTGAGACTACTCGTCCGCTTGCCAAATAAAGTACAGCAAAAACAGAAGACTGAATTGGATGATTTTGAGTACACAAACCATGACCTGCGTATCGTTTCTCCATTTTTCATCTTCATGAAATATCTGTCCTTGGTAAAACGGCGGTGTGATTGGCTTTGTGGGAAGTTAAACTCCTCTATCTGAACGGGACAGCTCCTAACAATATCAATTCATTGGTCATCTGCATTATGCTCCGGCCAGCACCCCAGTTCTGTCTCTTTACATTAGTCTCGGGCATTTTCCCTGGCATCTCCCTCACCTGTCTCAGCGGTAGGAACTTCATCGTCATGTTCTTGTTCTACTAACAATGTTTGGTCATCATTACTGCCAGCAGTTTGAGTTGAAGACGAATAATCTGTATTTTGGCTATCATCCTGTGATTGGGGTTTGGCCGCTGCTGTCACCAGTAGGGTTACAGATGCTGGACCAAAGAAAGAGGTCACTTTTGGTAGAGTGAATAAAGCTTTTCTTTTTTTTTTCCAATATCTTTCGTTTTTCAGCACCACTGGCATATGTACGTTTCATTTCCTCTTAAAATTCCTTTCCTCAAACTAACATTTATCCTAACAGCAAAAAAGAAGATCGCAAATAGCAAGGTTGATTTCATACCTTGTGGCTTTTATAGGAGCAGAAACTTTCGTTTCACAACCTCCTAGCTCGTGGTCAGTCTACCTTGGATGGTTTAGACATTATTGCTGAAAATCAATATCAATATCCTATGGAGAAAATGAATGGGATGTTGCTGGTCTGTTGGGGCCCCCCTTGGAGGCTGGTGTCTGTTTCAATTGAAACGTGTGAAACACAGGTAAGGCCACGTCTGACCCTAACCCTAATACTCTAACCTGTCTCAAATAAGACCCTCATCATTTGGGACACTCAGTTTTTGGAAAAACATTTGGGACAATAAACTGAACGTATACCCAAATACTTTTCAGATTTTTGTAATTCAGTGATGAATTCATTAAAATGTTATGATGAGAGAGCCACCAGAGTGAACTGTGAGCTGAACTGAACATGTGTAAAGAAAGAGAACGTGTTTTGCTGCCAGCTGCTGGCTGTCTGACTGAACTGATATGATGCTTTCATCCAAACACATTTTAACAATGAGCGTCTCATTCCCACTCTCAGCAGTGATAGGGAGCTGACGTTAAAGACACTGACTGAACTGAGAACTGAAATACAAACTCTGTAAAAGACAGAAAATAACGCTGATCAATTTCATGAAAAACTACCAAAAAAAAGCGCTTTATTCTTATAATATAAAATATTCAGGGTTACAGAGATAGCTGTGGCTGCCAGTAAAGGAGCAAATCAAACTTAAAGCTATAATTTCATATTGAATTTTTTTAACTCATAATTATATCAAGACATCCGGGGGAACTGTTTCTGACCTACGGATATTTCAGCTTTTTTTCAGATCAGATCAGAAGTGATGCTCTCTGGTGACAGCGGTGATGTTATACTCATGGTCATCATTCAATCCCTCCTCAGCCTGGGTGGGCGAGCTCATCACTATGGCAACAGGTAGGCCATTTCCTACAGTCAGAGCAGGTAAGAAATAAAATGTAGATAATTGATCAGCTGAAGAGTTCTGTTAGAGACAACTGTCATCCATCAACACCAGGTGAGTTGAGAGAGTTACCTGTGGCCCTGTGTCGAAATAAAGACACCATGATGAAAGTGGAGATGCAGTACGGACAGAACACCACCAGGTGGACGACCAGTCTGATCACAAGGGGGAGGGGGTCTGAGGTTATGTAAGGGGACGGCAGAGAGCTTGTCGTAGGAGGGCTTGTGGTCGAAGGAGGTCTTGAGGTTTTAGAAGGTCTTGAGGTAGGAGGAGAGCTTGTGGTCTTTGGTTTCCCTGTAGAGAGAATCAGCTGTCAGGTGAATATCTGGATGAATGAACTCCTGAAATCAAAGGTAACCTCCTCACCTGTGACAGAGACCCAGCTGGGTGGAGACTCTCCAACACTGCTGATGAGACACTTGTAGAGGCCTTCATCAGACCTGGAAACATGGTGGATGGTCATGTGACCTGCAGGCTCAGTCCTGATGAAGGAGCCATCTTTATAGAAACCAGCTGGGAGGTTGGAGGAGTTCTTTGTTCTACAGGTCAGAGTGAGGTCTTCTCCCTCCATCACAGGGAGGACAGGACTCTGCAGGATCACTGGTCCACCTCAACACAGAGACAAACTACAGCATGTCATCCATTCACACACAGCTTCATCAATACTGACTCCACAGTCTGATCTTACCAGTGACAGTGATGGTGATGCTGTTACTGGTTGCTCCCTCTCTGGACTCACACCAGTACACTCCACTGTCCGATGGGAGCATGTAGTAGATGATACAAGAAGAACCAGCAAGGTTTCCCCAGCCATCTGCACACTGAGTCCTGGTTTTTCTGGTTGTGTTCCTCCTCAGAGTCCATCCAGCAGAGCTGTCGTCCTCCTCACAGCTCAGAGAGACAGGCTGTCCTCTAAACATCTGAGAGCTGCTGGGACTCACAGTCAGAGAGGCTGGAGGGAGGAGGGTTTAGAAAACACTAAATGACCCCGAGAAGAAAGTCTGAAACCCAAACTTGTTTCCTAATATTTGTGTCCTAAATTATGTGATGAATGTAACCTCTCATGTATAATGAGAGTACTAAAAAACCGACAAAAACTGGTCATTTACTTCCATGAATGTGATGCATCATGTAAACAGAAATTAGGCTTTTTCTGTTTTTAAACCAGCATGTTACTGTGTTCAGTTGAAGATCTGTATGACAGGTAAATAAATCATCATATAACATTAATCCTGTCGACAGTGGAAACGTGGCAGTTTGACTTTGTACGGGGAGATATTCCAGCCCAGTCTCACGGCAGTTTGGGAAATGTTCACGTAATTTAACTATTGATTTGTGTGCACAGACACTTTAATCTAAGTTTTTTCCCCCATGGTGGTCAGCAAGTTTCTTAAACTAATTTATTTCAGTGGGAAGCATTTTTCGTGATCACAGCACAATTCTTTGGAAAACAATGCCAAAGTAAAGTCAATGAGAAGATGACGTAGCATTAAGAGTGACTACGGTAGTGAGTAGTATGAAAGCCAGAAAATCTGCATAAGGAGGTTGATCGGGGGGGTGGATGGGTCCAACAACACAGGACTCTTACCCAGGAGACCGGGGATCATGTCCCGTATGTTACGTTTCCTAAACCCAACCAAGCTAAAACAGCAGTTATAGGGCTAAAAACACCAACAATATCAAAACTGTATCCAGCTTCTCTGCTGTAGCCCGACGAGAATCGTGCTGTAATCACCAAAGATGCTTCCCATCGAATTACATTAGTTTATAAAACACGCTGACCAATCACGAAAAAAACGAAATAAACGTGTCTGTATACATAAATGAATAGATTAAATTAGGAGAACATTTCACGAACTGCAGTGAGACTGGGCTGGATATTCCTACTTTTGCTAACGTTATTTTACCACTGAATGGGAATAGAAGCTGCATCTCTATAGACTGACACCTGATGGACGTTTTAACTGTGATGGATTTAAGTGTGAAGAGGCAACTTTAGAAAAGGGAAGCTGTGTGGTTTAGTATGTCGCAACCTTGAAGTAATTTAGTTCTAAGCATCTAACTATAGAAAGGGGAACAAATCATCTCTGCCGGGCGTAAACCTCATATGACTCAAACTCGCTGCTTTTAAGGAAATAAACAAAATGCTCATTTGAAAACATTTTATTGAGCTAATGAAGTCATACAAAGTGAACCCATCCCTGTTTGAATATCTGCAACCCTGTGTACTTTAATATAAAGTGTTCTCAGAGTTCATACTGACCTTGGTCTGTTGTGCTGCTCAGCAGTGAGGTTAGAACTGAAGAGAAATGGACCTCAGGTTAGTTTGAGCTTTTACTGCAGACAGACAGAACAACTGTGAGCTCAGAGAAGATGGAGTCCACACTAAATACTCTCAGCGTCTTCCAGCTTTAACACCAGTTTATTCTGCTTTTCTAACACGCTGCAGCTCCGTCCAATAAGCTCTGATGTTAACCCTTTAACTACAGCTTCTCTGCAGCTGTTGTCACTTTCTGCTCTTAATGGTTGTGTCAGCGTTAAGTGACAACCTTTTCTGAACGTTTTAGACAATGAAGTTAACAATGTAATAACAGAACAGAGTGTACTTACAGATCAGCCATTGCAGAGATGTTTGTCCCATCGTACCTGTTGGTGATGTGACATCAAACACTTTGAATGTTTGACTCAGAGCAGCTAAAACCACCATTTCCTCTTTGGAGGTGCAACAGCCGTGTGGTTTCCCCTCCTGCAGTTGATAGGACAGTTGGTCTCTTGTGTTAGTTTATAATCACAGAGATGAACGTTGTTGTTGATTGTGATGAAATATTGTTAATTATTTATTTATTATTATTTCCATACGTTCATTCCAGAAATGTGAATAATTTACATGCTGATGTCTGTGAAGGTTCTCAGTCATCCAGGTCATAGTTATCCAGGGAAGGGTTAAACTCAGGGGTAACTGGAGATTTTTAAATATGCTCCGAATATGTTCAGTTTGGACTGATCTGTAGGGAAACCTAGTTGTTTAAAGTGCTCATATTATGCTCTTTTTCAGGTTCATAATTGTATTTAGAGGTTGTAGGGGGATAGTTGAAACACTCTTCAATTAAAGTAATTTACAAAGCGATCGGATCGCACTGAAAGCTAATATTTTGTCGCTAGCAACCTACACCTGTCCAGGAATTATTGCAGCAATAGTGGAGCGTGCGTAATGTTTCATGTTTCAACATACAGTTTAAGCCATATAAACTTCCCACAACATGAATATTTTACTGCATATCATGAATGGTACTCCCAAAAGGTGTTATTTTAGATAGATTGTTGCTGGGCTATACGTCTTTGTGAATATTTGTTAACAACTCATTGCCGTCACTGTGAAGCGTGTATGAAGTGGTTACTGAAATATCATAAACTGTGGATGAGTCTGCCATTTTTATAGCTAGAACAGTACATTTTCCCCTTTATATCATGTTTCTATTGTGGGAAATGTCATTTCACTAGATTTTTACGTGGGTCAGTCCCACTGCACATCCAAATAAGTGCCCTTAACGACTCACAGCCCATCAGTCTCCATAGGATAACATGGGAAAACTCGGCCCCCTACCTGGTGGGGCCCAAATATAACCTCTCTTTTTGATGATGAGCAACAAAAGTGTTGAAAAAGACGATCAAATCATTGGAAAAGAAAAAAGTTTCAATATTACATTTGTGACCCAGAAAAAACAAGAAGTGTGTCAACGGGAAGACGGCATTTATCCAGACCCACCCACACACACACACAGTGAAAACACACACAGACACACACATACATATACAGAAACACACACTCTCTCTCACACACACAAACACACACACACACACACACACAAAGAAACGTACACACACACACACACACATACACACAGGAAGAAAAAAGTAAATCACATGTTGTGCGTCTATAACTGAGGAATCTGCTGAGTTTACAATTTCTGCTCCGCCCCTCTGTGTGTGTGTGTGTGTGTGTGTGTGTGTGTGTGTGTCTTACAGCCCTGCTTGTTAAACTGTCTGTCATTACAGAG
Organism: Perca fluviatilis; assembly: GCF_010015445.1. Classification (NCBI taxonomy): domain Eukaryota; kingdom Metazoa; phylum Chordata; class Actinopteri; order Perciformes; family Percidae; genus Perca; species Perca fluviatilis. The sequence continues at coordinate 33,511,219 of NC_053125.1, forward strand.
CAACCTCCCCTCTCTCTCTGTCTGAACACCAGCACGTGTAACCATGTATCAGCTGATTTAAATAGCTCACCGTACTGGATTGTGTCAACAGTTGACTTAATTTAACTTATACCATGGTCTGGGTGAATACTCTATTCTGATTGGCTGCAGGGTGTCCATTAAAATGTGATATAGGACACCTAATAAAGGAGTTCGGTGAAACTGACTGTTTACTGTTCTAAATGAATGCGCTACATTAAATCAAAAAGGAAATGTGGATTTATTATTTCCAAATCGTCCTCTGAACACCACAGGATGGCACTAAAACACACAGGCTGCAAGAAGTAAGTTCTACTGGCCCTCTGGACTGACTTTGTTTCACAGTGAATAGCGTTATCTCACATCCCGTTCACTGTTCAGCTCGCTGCTTCAGGCTGCGCCGCTGCAGCCGACAGTAACGTTACACATCGCGGATGAAATTCTTCATAAAAGTCGTTATTTTGTTTTGGGGACAATGACATGGCTGGTTAGCTAGCTTGTCTTGTTGTATTCAACATACTGTCAAATTATTTTTACTGATTGCCAACTGTACACAATGTTATTGACTTTGGATCTTGCTAGCATAGCGTTAGCATTCTGGCTCGTAGCTAAACTGAAGTGTTCTATCAGCTGAGCGGACTATATAAATATCTCCGGTTGCTAAGGGAGGCAAGTCGTATCTAAGGTTCTTCCTAATTCCTGGTGGAGAGAACAACATTTGCATTGCATAAGAACCTGATGGATGGGAATGATTGTTCCAGGTATTAGTCAAACCGTCAGGTGTAACCAGGGAAACAGAGTTATTGTTTGGATAAACTTTAGATTTCGATTTTAAAACTAATTAAAATGTGAACTAATGTTTTAAAAATATGTTATTTGGCAAGTGACCATGGTATAAGGGGGTTAATGCCCTTCGAGGTGTCCATTGTCAGGTATTAATGGTCTTCGGTTCATGCCTCACCGTCCTCCATTAATACCTGACAATGGACCCCTCGTCGGGCATTAACCCTTACATAATTTAATGTTCCACCAAAGCAAGTTCCTTCCTGAGACCCAGGATGATTGTGACTGGTTTAAAGAAATGTCAACAACCCAGAGTGATTGATTCTCCTGTCCCAGAATGCATCTGTGGTGTAGCCAGACATGAGAGACTAAATACCCAAACAGAATCTGCAGATTCAGGACCCGACAGGACCCAACGGGTTAGGTCTTAATTTCTATAATTTCACACAGGCTCGGGCCGGGCTTTGGCTTGCGCTCTTGGGGTTGCGCTCTTGGGGTTGCGCTCTTGGGGTTGCGCTCTTGGGGTTGCACTCTTGGGGTTGCGTGGTAAATGAGCGGTCAGGTGATGCTGAGGAGGTGAAACGGAGGCTGGCCTCTGGAGGAAGTGGCCGACAGCCAACGTTAGTCACGAATAAATGATGTTAAAACGTGTATAAATAACTAATTATTGATAAAAGGCAAAAGAGCTGTGTATGTGTGTGTGCACACATTTGAATAATGTCCGGCTGTAAACAGGTTCAAGCTTTAAAAAAGCTGTCAATCAAAATGTACTCGTCGGGCTCGGGCCGAGTTCTGTTTTGACTTTTGATTATTACAGCTCTAACATGAATGACATTAAAGACACACACACACGTGGGTCAGGCACACAGGAAGTCTTTATTTATTCTGTCAGTAGTTACTACGTGAGACCTGAGAGCTTTCGTTAAACACAACATTAAGTCTGGTTTGTTCATTTGGTTTAAATATGATGCGTTGTTGTAAGGTACAACAAGCCCTAACTCAGAGTTTAACATTTACAATAACAAGCAACAGCTAAAAAAACAAATAAAAACACTAAGAATGTATTACTTGCAGTTTAAATAATTCGTCATAAAAGCATCGCGATTTTACATTCATTACAAGATATCAACAGAACTGGCTTTAAAAACTGGGAATGGATCGGTTGTATTCAGCTATCAACAGTAATATAGATTGTACAACATGACAGGTCCAGAAAAGTCAATTTAGTAAATGTTAATCTTTGCACACTACTTGCACACTTCAAACACTTAGTTTTAAGCATATAGTGTAGATAACGCAAAAAAAGTCAATGCACTGAAAGTACCAGGATGACCCCCTAAAAACGGTCAAAAAGTTCAGTGTGGAACGATGGACTCTACTCGCACTTTATGGGGGCCATCTTGACTACAAAGCAGAAAAGGGGAGGGACCAGGGACGTCGACCGGCAGCTGATTGGACGAATGCGTCACGTGGGTCTGGCTGCTCCCGGATTTCAAAGCCGACCATAATGGCGGCTCGTTCGGAATAAGATCTCGTATTTTAGGAAAATAGTTCACCGAAACATGTGTCTGAAAACATTTGAAGAGAGAAATAGGCCGTGCAGTTGCTGACTCTGTCTTCATTTCAGATCTACAAACGTCAGTTTAAGAGATTTGAGAGGCTTAGTCACGCTCATCCCGCACGCCATTTCCGTAAAGTGTTTTAAAATAAGTGCACTGATTCGCTAGTCAAGGTCTAGCACTCCACCAATCAGATCTGTCATTGAGTCCGACTGCCTCGCCCATGACCAAATCAAATCGACTGAACAGTTTACTTTGAGTCATGGGGGGGGGGGGGGGCGCGCCTTAAAGTCACTGCTGTTCATCTCGTTGTGGTTAAGGTGTGATCACTGGGAGAGCGGTCAGACTGTTCAGGATCTTTGCACGTTGAAAAACATGATGATCATAATTGTTTGTTCTTTTGAATCATAAAAGTTACACAGACATTAACTTCTTACATCACGATCAAGCTTCCTAAAAAATATGTATTTCCAACTTACCAACATCGTCTAATCCATCTAAAGATTCAAATGACTTCAAAACAAAAAGATGTGTATTCAAATACGATCTGCCCACAGCGCCTACCCTGTGCATGGGTGTGTTGTTTTAACCACATTCCTATGTGACTTGAGACTTGGAACATATTTCCTACCAAAGTTTCTATTCTATTCTGTTTAACTGGATCCCAGAGAGGGAGGTAAGTCACCTTCTTTAGGGTCACTGAGAGGGAGGTAAGTCACCTTCTTTAGGGTCACTGAGAGAGAGGTAAGTCACCTTCTTTAGGGTCACTGAGAAGAAGAAGAAGATTTATTTATTTATATTAGGACAATGCACATTAATCAACATTTCTGTAAATGCGCCAGTGTTAGCCAGACAGCTAATTTTCAACTGCAGTCCTAGTTGCATGCATGTTTTTATGGTGGGAAGAAACCGGAGCACCCAGAGGAAACCCACGCAAGCACAGGGAGAACATGCAAACTCCACACAGAAAGGCCTGGGACGACCTGGTTTCGAACCCAGAACCTTCTTGCTGTGAGGCAGAAGTGCTAACCACTGAGCCACCGTGCTGCCTAAAGGGGGGTAAGTCACCTTCTTTAGGGTCACTGAGAGGGAGGTAAGTCACCTTCTTTAGGGTCACTGAGAGCACGCCCGCCGATAGGGGGGGACAAACGGGTCTGTTGTCCCGGGCCCACAGTAGGGGGGGGCCCAGAACTGGGCCCTCATTAAATTATGGAATAATTAAAAATAATTTTTTTTAAATAGGCCTATTTGTGGAAAACAATATGTAGCATAATATTTGAATTACATAAAAGCGTTTTATTTGTTTTCTTCCTAATTGTCCTGGAAATGGTGGTCAAGAACCCCACCCCCAACATAAAAATGGTTTGGCCACTGATCAAAATTTGATATTGTCACTTGATTTGAAGTTCAGTACGCTCGAAGTGTCCGGTCAGCACAAGTCCGGAGCTCGGAAAAGGAAAGAAAAGAGAAGAAGAAAATAGAGGCCTTAGAGATTTTCTAAACAAATATTTAAAAAAAGGTGGTGACGGTGAAGCTGGAACTGTCAACGTAGAGCAAGGTAAGAACCAGCGCAGCCAACGTGAGAGAGAATAGAGAGAGAGAGATAGAGAGAGAGTGATGCGGGGGGGCCCGCTGCCCTGTCGGAGAGTCTGAGCAGGATGGATCAGAGACTGATTACACACTTAATTTCAGTGAGAGATGTGAGGAGAGGAAGAGCAAGGGAAAAAGGAGATCTCGGGGCGCAGGGGGCCCATCTAAAGATCTCGTCCCGGGCCCAGGCAAGACTGTCAGCTGGCCTGACTGAGAGGGAGGTAAGTCACCTAAGTAACCTTCTTTAGGATCACCAAAAGGGAGGTACGTCACCTTCTTTAGGGTCCCCGAGAGGGAGGTAAGTCACCTTTTTTGGGGTCACTGAGAGGGAGGTAAGTCCCCTTCTTTAGGGTCCCCGAGAGAGAGGTACGTCCCCTTCTTTAGGGTCACTGAGAGGGAGGTAAGTCACCTTCTTTAGGGTAACCGAGAGGGAGGTTAGTCACCTTCTTTAGGGTCACTGAGAGGGAGGTAAGTCACCTTCTTTAGGGTCACTGAGAGGGAACTACGTCACCTTTTTTAGTGTCACAGAGAGGGAGGTACGTCACCTTCTTTAGGGTCAGCGAGAGGGAGGTAAGTCACCTTCTTTAAGGTCACCAAGAGAGGGGTAAGTCATTTGATTTGTCTCGTGGTGGCGAGGACCCTAAACAATACACAACATGGCCACAACATTTGTTACGAAACATCCAAAAGAATACGAGTTGTGCATGAAGGAATCTCCAGACAGCAGCCAGAATGCAGCAACTTCAGGTACGGCAAAGGAAGGACAGTCACTGTTTACTTCATTCATGTGTTTACTGTGTTCATGGACTGAGGATGGGAGGAGGATTCGGTATTTAGTTTTGGATTCGGCAGAATCTTAACCAGTGGATTCGGTATTCTGCCGAACCCCAAAAATCTGGTTTCAGTGCATCCCTAATTTTCTAGTAGAGACGAAACTGAGAAAAGGTTTTCTCTGATTTACTATCTGTTAGAGTCGAGCTGAGATGGGCCGAATCAGAACGCTGCGATGTCTTATAATTAATCTTTGGTCTGAACTGGAGTTCATCTTGAAGTCACTCAGCGTTGGAACAACCGTCTACTTTTCCCGCCCGGTGTAGAAACAGCAACGGTAACACCAGACTGCTCGGCAGATTTGACCAGAGTGCAGACGACATCGCCACACAGCCATCAGCGTAGCTCAAAAGTGACGCAGCGTACAACGCAGAGCCACCGAGATACACCGCGAACATCAGCAACAGTGCTCCCAGTATGGCCATGATGGTGCAGAAAGCCCTCTGCTTTAATTGGTCTACCCGCTCCCTGGCCCCGCCCACTTCCCCTGGCCCCGGACGAATCAGAACGCAGAGAACAGAAAGGCTACAGAAAGAGACGATAGGTAAGGAAATAACCAAGATGCTGAGAAATGGAACTACGGGCAACGTGGGCACATAAAGAGCTAACACACCGCTCCACCCGAAGCACAGCAGCCAGACGCACCCACAGCTGATGTTTCTGATCCTGACCCCCCCCGACTGTTTCAGCCCCAGGTAGGTGACGGGGTGAACGACAGCCAGGTAGCGCTCCACGCAGGTGAGAGTGTGAAACAGAGTCTGTCCGGGGAAAACGATGTGCAGCGCGTAGAAACCCACGATCTTCATCTGTGGGAGATCTGAGTAAAACACGCAACAGAAGAAACAGCAGCCCAACACGCTGATCAGCTCCACGGCCGCCATGTGGAAGGTGAAGACGTCCGAGTGGCTCGGCTGCCGTCGCCGCCGGTGACCCACGTGGAGGACGAGGAAGAAGAGGAGGACGAAGAGGAGGAGTTTGGTGGCGGTAAAGGCGACGGAGATGAAGAACGTGACGGGAACGTCAAAGCAGTGGTACAACAGGTCCAGGGTGCTGTTGGTGGAAGATGAGTTGGCTGACATGTCTGATGTTAGGAAGACCTGAGGGAGAGGAGGAGAGGGAGGGGAGCAGAAAGAGAGGAGCAGAGGGAGGGGATCAGAAAGAGAGGAGCAGATGGAGAGGAAGATGCATGATAAGAAATATGGATAAATATCAGAGTAATACAATAACATTTGCGTTTCTTAAGGCCGTCGTGCGGAGGCTCCACGTAGAGCTTCCGCCATAGCCTACGCAAGTGGCCTGATGTGCGCGTGTGCGTGTGCGCGTGTGCGTGTGTGTGTGTGTGTGTGTGTGTGTGTGTGTGTGTGATGGTGATTATCTTCAGAGTGAGTACCGACTCTAGAGTCATAGTGAGAGAACCAAAGTCTCCCCTGTTCTTTCTGACCACGGTGGCAGATCTGGAGCAGGAGAATTTAACCCTCTCCTTGATTTCATGATGTTTATGGAGAAGGAGAACCAGGAAATCAGTTGGGGGGAAATGCAACGCTACCAAGCCACGGCCGAGCACCCTAACGTGTAGTTACATTTTTCGAGAGGTGACGTCCAGGGCTACGGTACGGAACGATTATGGCCAGGAAATGATAATCATGATTATTTTGATCAATATTGAGATCACGATTAATTATCACGATTATTTGTTGATTTTAACCAAACTAATTTTATTGTCACATAGGCTAATTATAACTGCTTTTCTTTACTGGTAAACTGGTAAACCCTGTGACCGGCTTATGATGACCGACTGCTACCTGTTGTGGAGTTTTCCTCACGTTACTCTGTCCTCTGTGACTGTCTCTACATCTAAACACTAAGCTGCGCGGTGCAGGGAACAACTCTGATTGGCTCATGGAGGCACGTGATCAGACAGTTGTTTATGGAGCGCTAGATTGGCTTTGCAAAAACTTTGATAAGGAGCGTTCTATGTTAACGGAATGACGCATTTTAAATATTTCTCGATCACGCAAATTTGATCGTGGTAAGCCAAAACCCTACCCACCCCTGGACACGGTTGGTGTGTCAGGGCCTTTAGTTGTAAAGCTTTAGATCAGTCCAGATAGTTTTGGTGTGAGCTGCCCGGTGTTGGAGACAGTGGGCGTAGAGACGCCTGCCTTCTCTCCGATATAAAGGAACCAGAAGGAACTGGGCTTGTGTCATTTGTGCAATACGTAGGCTATTTAGGTTGTGCAATATGTTAGTTGTGCAATAAATAGGCTATTGCTGAGAGATGTTAATTTTCTGTATTTTGTGTCGTCTTTGTAAAGCTGCAGAACAGACAGAGTCCAAACTAAAGTTCCCTTCGGGGACAATAAAGTATATTTTATCTTATCTAAAGCGCAAAAAGAATACAGAAGGCAGATGTCTCTACAGCCGATATCTCTAACACCAACACTATCAGACAGCACAACAAGCTCCTTAAACGTACATGTTTATAATTTCTGTACTGTATTCATGGTCCATTTGCATTATATTTATGCTCTATCTTTTTATGGTCATTTAGAGGGTATGAGCATTGAAATTTCCATTTTTATGGATGAACTTGACTTGGCCTGATAAATAGCTCTACAGGTAAGAGAAAAGATGATTGATTTTGAGGGGGAAAGTCCCTTTTGTCCCTTAGTGTAAAAATTACACTAAATCAGTTTCATTATCAACCAATTTGAGATAAAACTAAAATACAAAATCGCAGATTTATTTTAGTCACAATTGTCAAAATTCAAAAATCCTTTTGAACACATTGTTTGCCTAAAGAAAAAAAACAATCACAATTTAAAGCTCATATTCTGGTTCCCGACTGTTTATTATCTCATACATAGAGAATTTACCTAAACACATGTATTAACACACTTTTTTATATCATAAATATGGGTTTCTTACAAACAAAATGCCCCAAAAATAACATGGATGTACAGTACGTTGTATAGAACCCATATGATGATCTTTGCATGTAAAATTAATGATTACTTTCATTGGATTTTGGGTGTTTTATTAAAAATTTTATAACATTTGAAAAACATGTTCAAACGGTTATAAAACAGTATCGAGTGTGGCCGGGTTGGTCCAGTGGGTAGAGCAGGCACACATATACTCAGAGGTTTATGCCTCAATGCAGAGGTCCAGAGTTCGAATCCAACCTGTGACGATTTCCTGCATGTCTTCCCCCGTTTCACATAACTGTCCTATCAAATAAAGACAGAAAAGCCCCAAAAAATAAAATAAAAACAGTATTGCGACTAAACTTTGACCTCAACCAGTCTGTGATCCATTCAACATCCTCTGATCTTAACTACTAGTCAAAATAACTCATAATTTCTGCTTTTAAACTCAAAAATTAGGTGTAGTGTAAATATATAATGTATATTTATGATATAATTTAGGTTTATTGAGCATGAATTTAAAACAAAACGTTGAAAAAAAGTGACAAAAGCATAAAAAAAAAGCACCAAAAATTCAAATTGACTTTTGACACCAGACTTAACCATATGTACGGTGAGATGGAATCTGTGTTTTCAGCTGTCGAGTCACATTTAAGGTTTAGTTGCTGATAAAATCATCTGGTCTAAAGTTTGTATTTTTTCTCTCTTGGAGCCTTAATAAATGTTTGAATATTGGACATGAAGGACCACTCACCTTCCCCCCCGATGGTCTCTGGATGGGTCTCCGAACACGTCAACTCGTCTCTGAGATGGAGGCCAGTGTGTGTCGAGTGGCAGCTTCTTTGCATGTTGCAAATTCACGGCAGATTTTATGATACTTTTATGCTAAATTGCGATATGCAAATAATGTTTCACCATGATTGTTCCGCAGTGGGAGGAGGAGGGAGGTTAGTCTCTCAGCACTTAGGGAAATACACTGGGAGTTAGGTTGGACCTTGGATGTAAATAAGGTGCTAAAGTGTGAAGACAGACAGACAGAAAGACAGAGAGAGAGAGACAGACACAGATAGAGAGAGACACAGAGAGAAAGAGACAAATAGAGAGAGACACAGAGAGAGAGAGACAGCATACAGAGAGAGAGAGAGAGACAGCATACAGAGAGAGACAGAGAGAGAGAGACAGACAGAAATAAATGTCTCTGCGCGTGCTGCTTAGTATTATACGTGCATGTGCCTCTTCCTATGTTAAGATTCGCAGCTGCATGTTCACCCTCGATTGTTGAATTAGTGCGCAAAAAAATGATAGCTGCGCACATGAAATTATATCATTTGTTTGTGGAGCATGTTTTATTGCGCTCGCGAGATATGATATAAATCTGACGAGATACTCCAACATTTTGCACGGAAGACGATGTGTGTGTATGTGTGTGTGTGCGTGCTTATGTGTGTATTTGTGTGTGTGTGTGTGTGTGTGTGTGTGTGTGTGTGTGTGTGTGTGTGTTGCGCTGCTGTTAAGCTTGTATTGTTTATGTTTTTCCGTGTAGTTGCCATGCGTCTTTAATAATGTTTGTTGTGTGTTGTTGGTCATTTTAGTTTAACTGTCTGAGTTTTGTCTCTTTTCTGTTTTCTGCTGCAGTGTTTCTGAAATGAATTAACTGAATGAATGAATTAAAAATCCATAAGTTAAAGAGCTCTGAGCACAGGGTCTGAGGTGTGATTCTGTTGTCTGGGAACATTCAGTCAATTTTCTTAAGTTTTAAAGTCACAGAAATCATCAGGTTCTGTTTTTCAGCTCATGATTACAGTCTGATGATCTTTAATGAGCAGGATGATGATACAGGATGATGCTCTTCCACACCAGACATATTCACTGTTACACTCAGACTGCTTTACATTTTTCAAAAACATACAAGCCATCAGACAACGTGACACAGCCAGGTCACCCATCCTTACTATTTTCCCTCTTGCACATATTTTTGTATTAAAACTAAGTTTTAATAACCCCTGGGCAGTAACTGCACATTCCTGCACAAATGTACACTTTGAAAGCACACACTATATTTACGTAGTCTTACATTTTTCTATAAGATGCTGATTGTAAAACTCTCTTTGGATGAGAGCATCATATCAGTCAGACAGCCAGCAGGTGGCAGCACAGCACCTTCTCTTTCTTTACACATGCTCAGTTCAGCAGGGAACAGCTCCAACACACTGTGCGTTCATGGACATTGGAAAAACGTTTTTCCGAGTGAAAACGTCACCATTCACGTAACGTCCTGTGGGAGTCAAAGGTGGGAAACTCGGGCTGGATTTTGCTAACAGAGTTCCCCAGTTGGTGACGCGTTGTTGACAACTAACGTTTGATGGAGGCGACTTTGGCTCACTGAACATATTTCAATGATAATAAACTGTTTATTGTGGACAAATGCCTCTGCCAAGAGTTAAGGGAGGGGGCGTGTTTTTTCTTTCGTCGGTATTTGACGGTAAGGGAATAACATGAATGTCTATCTGACAAATAACAAAGAATAACGTCAAGGGTACACCTCTTTCGTTGAAACTTGACGCCAGGGTTCCTTGACCATGCGTCATACATTTGACGAGTAGGGAGTGAGACAGTTGCTGCGTTCATGCCACCTCGGAATAACAGGCACCGCCCCCCTGGTTACGTTGTTTTTCCGACTGGCAGCGTTCACATGGTCGGTATGCGTATTCTTCTTCTTCTGTTATATTGGCGTTTGGCATAACAACTTTTTGCATGACTGCCACCAACGGTTGGCCGTAGTCTAGAGCATCAGGTGGGTGAAAACATGGAGGCCACAATAACAAAAGATTTTCTGCTGTTTTCTTATGCGAGCATCCAAACAGCACATCGCCAAGTGTGTGTTTGTGTTATCTGCAGGACAACCAACGTGAAAAGACACGGATAATGTGTTGTTTTTTTATACATAGGCCTATTTATGAATAATTTGAAACATGTTATGTTGGTGTATGTTTCTTGGCAGAGGCGTTTGTCCACAATAAACAGTTTATTATCATTGAAATATGTTCAGTGAACCAAAGTCGCCTCCATCAAACGTTAGTTGTCAACAATGCGTCACCAACTGGGGAACTCTGTTATCAAAATCCAGCTCCAGTTTCCCTCCTCTGATTCCCACAGGACGTTACGTGAATGGTGACGTTTTCACTCGGAAAAACGTTTTTCCGATGTCCATGAATGCACGGAGAATGTTGCACTGCAAAAAAGGGGTGTCTAAAAACAAGATAAAAACACTAAATCTGAGGGAAAAGGTACTCAAAACAAGTGAAATTATCTGTCCATGCAGCAAGATAATTTCACTTGACAAGATTTCTTGAATTAAGATTGTTAAATCTAGAAATAAGCATGTCTACAGAGTTATTTGGAAGGCTTAAAATAAGCCGAAAATGCTGGTTATAAGATCAGATTACTTAAGATTTTACTTTTTACAGCCCCAAAATAAGTAAAATACACTAAATATAACTCTAAAATTCTGGTTTTAAGATGAGATCACTTAAATTTTAACTTTATACAGCCTCAAAATAAGTGAAATATACTAAATATAAGCAATTACATATTTATTTTTCTTACTTTTAACAAATGTAGCTGAAAATTAGTAAAAAAAACAAACATTCAATTTAGAAAAAGAATACTCAGTATTAGTGAAGAATGACTAAGCTCTGTCTTAATGCAATCTGTTTTATCTTGAAACAAGGCTAACTTCATCTTAAAACCTAAAGCCTGTCCTTATTTTTAGAATATACATCTTAATGGTACAGAAATCACAACCAGAATGGCTTATAAGCGCTGTCAACATTTATTTAACACTTAACATCATCAGCAGTGTCAGGGTTGCTATGCATCTTTACAATCAATCTTTACAATAAAGACTGTAAATCTGAGTTTCTCCGAAAAGCGTAATGCAAAATGATGCATATATTGAATAAGATAATGCCTCCTTTGCATATTTAAACAACATTTCAGAAAACGTGTAATACAACAAATAACTGCCTTAATGAAAGTAATCAAAGTAGGTTTCACAGTGATATCTGTTAGGTCAAATGTCAACCCTTAATTCTTGTGTTTACCAGAGATGTGCTCGTACATTTCTTGGAAATAAGTCATTCAGCATGAAAAAAGCATAAAACATGACTAATGGACTAAAGAAATCTAAGTTGACTAAGACCAAAACGACTGATTAGTCGACTAATCGGGAGCAGCCCTAGTACTGGAACCCCTGAGTAATTTAGGCAAATAACTAAGGGACACTGTAATAAGCTTTCGGAATACATAAAACTATTGTAGGCACAACTAACAATAACAAGAACAACTGACAGGACAAAATACTCCTCGACATTCAGCTACTTCTCAATGAAAGATTTCCAATCAGCCATTGCTTTCTTGTATGCACTAGTGGCATCTTGATCGTGGATTGTGTCACCAATTACCTCTGTTTGAATAACAGAGAGGAGTGTTGCAACACATTTTGGATAGGTTAAGTGCAAAGTGTAGTAGTATGCCATTAACACCAACATCCCATCTGAGAAATCTTCCTGCGGGAGGGTGGTCACGGGTACGTTACCCACAGCCACGATGGTGGTTGATCCATCAGAAAGCAGAACTGGGGAGGAGAGAGGACGCTTCTCCAGGTACAGGCCAGGGTCTTCGCCTGACTGGAACAGAATAAAAAGACCAATGTGTAGTTTTTAGATTAAATGACCAGGTTGCAACCAGTGACTTGAACACTCTTAAATTAAATTCACGTTTAAAAACTCATACTGATTTATGATCAGACTGGAAGAAATAAATATGAATTACTTTACAATGGGGCGGGGAACATGTGCTTTAAAAACATTTGTTTGACTGATCAAGGTGTAGGAATTTAGAATGGATTAAAAACTGATACAACCTGATGCAAGGTGGTATATTTTTATTTTTTCTGGAATGAATGAATGGATTAATTAATCAAAGGTTTTAAAACACTTCTTGGTATTCCTTTCTATACACACCATTTGAGGGACACTAGAGGCACTTCTGTTTTCCCCTTTTTGCATAAATTAGGTCATATCTGTGATTGGGAACTTAGGGTGAATTGTTACTGTAAATCTGAACATGCACAACAATGTGAGAACATAAGACACCAAAGAGGACAGTAAGGAATCAACACAAAAATGTTCTTACCTTCAGGATATGAAGAAGTGCCTCACAGCTATTTCCAAGCTTCTTTGGTGGTGAAGTTGGTGAGGGGAAAAGGGATGGGAGTGCATTGAAGAGGGCGAGTGTGAACTCCACTAAAGAATAGAAAGATGAACTGAATGGTCTGAATATGGTATAAATAACAACACATTTGCATATGAAACAGCAACTTACCTCCACGGACATCCAAAGGGAAAGGGGGTTTCAGGGCTTTCTTCCACACACCATAGAACTGTACCTTGGCACAAAAGTCTGCCCATCTTCCTTTGACTTCCTCGACATATCTGCTGTTGGTGCCACCTACTATGCGCCGCAGCTCATCCATTGCCTAAGACAGCATTGTGCACAGTTATTCAACCATTCACAATGCATTGTACATTTAGAATACAGATAGATAGACAGTAATTCAAGTGTGGGTAGTAAAAAAACACATACATTTCGAACATCTTTGAAGCATGGATATGCCTCAAAGATTTTTGCAGGTCGGTCTTCTTCCCTTGTAACATCTGCATCAATAAAAGCCCGTCTGGCCTCAAACTCAAGGTCCAAAAGTTGAGCAACATCGTTGTGATTGGGTTTTGCATTGGGCTTATTGTACATGTTGCTCAAGGTTCTGTAGTGCCTAGCCTGCATCTTCAGATTGTCCTGGCGGACTGTAAATAAAAAACAGAGCTGAGACATTTCAATGTAAACACTTCAACAACAACACAGGGGAAATAAAGCATGGTTAAAATACAATGCCCGATTTTTTTGGTAAACTTACAGTAGCAGTAAAAAATGTTTAGAAGTTTATGTTTGAATAGTGGGGGAAAAACAGAGGAAAGGAAATAAAATAAGTATATATATATGTACTGATTGAACAAATGATATGTAATGATTGAACTAGTCACTAATTAGTTATTTAAAACAAACAAAACTATACATGAATGTTTGAAATGCTTCATCGTTAATTAATTGCTGACCCAAATCAAATCAATATCAACAAAGTGGGTTGATTGATTCATGTCTGAAAAAAAGTGTGTTCATCAACATCCACAATCTTAGGAAATAATTGATAAATAATTTAAATTGAATCTCCAAAAGTTTTGACTCTGATTTGCCACTCTGAAAACCATTATCCATTATGGATAACAGGCTGAGAGATGTGCTGAGGTGGACTTACCAACAACATCCTTTGCAGGTGTGGTTGGTAAAGCGATCACAGTCCTGGGTGAGGAGCCTGAGGCTGATTCAGGTGGCAGCAGTAAGGTTTTGGTCCCACTCTTTGGCTTCCTTGGCACAGAGGAGGGTAGTTGTAGTGGGGATGCTTTTTTGGGAAATAATGAAAACATTCTTAATACAATTAAAAGCATGATGACAAGCAAAAACAGGCAGATATAAACACAGTGCATGCCTAGCCATGAACTCTGGTTTAACAAATGTGGACAACTATAGTTTCATTACATGATTAAACAAAAACAAGTTGTACGACAGCACCCTTTCATTTTTTTGCCCTGAATTTGCACACCTGCACTGGAGTTGTCCTCGCTGATGTCATCATTGCTCTCAAGAAGTATAGTATTATCACTTGAGTTGCTTGTGTCTGTCCAATCTGTCTCCATGTCTTGGTTGTCTGCACTGAAGAGAGCTGTCTTGGCCACTCCTCTTTGTGGTACGGAGCCCTGCCTCTTCCTTGGGGATCTCATATTTTGGAGTCGCTTGTACATTTTGGTGTAGATGGTCAGCTGTAGTAAAAGAATGCTAGATAAGTTGTTTGTCTTGTTGCTGACCTGCCCACAGTTTTGGTTTAGATAAATAAAAAAAATATTACTTACATATGGCATATTTGGATCAGCATCACGTAACATAGGGTAATAGTCGACAATCTTCTGTGACATGGCTCTCATTTCCAATTTGGAGGGGTATCTTACTTCTCTCCCCATGGGACTAGCACGCAGGATTGCAACCATGCTGGTGATTGTGTTCCTTACAAGTCTGCAACATAGCTCCTTTGACATCTTGTAGTTCTTTTCCTTTCCATTGCAGAGCAATGCAAAGTACTGGCTACGCACCATTTCTAACTCAGAATCTGTGTACACCACATACTCTGGAGGGTCTGGCATTTTCATTGTTTTCTCAGAAGATATGGGGGTTGAGGCTTGAGGCTGGCATGGTGGCATGGCACTAGTTGAGGGCATAATCCCACTTCCACTACAAGTGCTGGCATCTTGGTCCGTGGTATTTTCACACTATTAGGAATATGTAGAATGAAAATAAAATGCATTAGGACCATTAAAAATATGGTACAATTCAGACTTTACTCATTTTTACTTATTCCAATTTGTGTTTACATTTTGACTGATGAAATCCCAAAGTTTCTTTCTTCTGAAAAAATGTTCAGGGCCAGGAAAAAGATCCCTCAGGTCATCCCGGCTAAGGCCTTTCAAAGCCTCCTCATCAACACTGGCCGCTGAAAGATACATGACAAATACCTATCTTTAAATTAAGCAATGGCAAGCTACAGTACCAAGCAACATAAAGAGGTGCCTCAACAAATCAGATAATGAATTGCAAAATTACTAACTGGATTTTCTTTAGCTGTCAGTTTTTATTATTATTTCTATAATCCAAAACACATCATTAGAAAAACTCAATACAGACATATTTATTCTGTTATTATTATATTATTATTCTGTAACAAAGTAAACTTAACTTTTTTATGACAAGGGGTTTTATCTTAAATGTGGGATTTCTATTTCACAACCATATATTTTGCTTTATAATTCTGAATCTTATGTATAGTTTTTCATCCTAAGCATGTTTGAAATTTAATTCGTTCAGCAAATGAAGGTTAAGGAAAAATCCAGCAAGCAAAAAAATTTTGAATTTCAAATAATGTATTCAGCTAATAATGTGCACTCTAATATATAAATAGTAATAATTAGAAGCTTTATTTGTACAGCAGTGAATATATAAATAGCATAAATACATCAAATATAAACTTTATTCGTGACTTACCCTCCAATACCGATAGAGTGACATCGTCAAAAATATCCATCCTGGATTCATCAGCTCCCGGAAGTATTAACAGTCGGTACCGTACCTGGCAAAAACCCACAGCCAAACAGAGCTCGTTAGCTAGCATGCAAAAGTGCACGTTACAGCTAACATCAGCTAGCTTGCTTAGCAAATACCCAGGTGGACGACGTTTGAAAAACGATAACTATCACAGCAATAACCAATATGATTTTGGCAAGTAATATTTAACAATTCAATAAAGTTTACTGACCTTGAGCCGCTGTTCTTTCACAAAATAACACGCCTGTTAACGTTACTCAAGCGGAGAACCGAAATCACTAACGTCATTGAGGTGGGTCCGATGGAGGACATGAATTGAGGATGCGCAGAAAATATCGTATGTAAACATGAAAATATTTTTAAAATAAAACATTTACCATTTTAAAATTAGTGAAGTCGCATATATAATTGGAGAAATGTAGTATTAAAATAATAAATACAAATTATTGCATGAGTGCCCACCTCACCATCCACCTTCATTAGCCCGCGACGCATAGAACTATGGCCAAGCCAAGTCCCGCCCTACAAAGCAGCTCGATTGGTTGGGGTTAGGCATTTCACCTCGAGTGGTTAAGGCTGATTGGTCAGGGGATAGGACCTCTACAAATGAGGTAACGTTACCTAGCATTCTCCTGGACGCCTGGCCAATAAATGCTATTGAAGGGCGGGTCTTGGCGTGGCCATAGTGGGATTAGTATTATCGCGCCCGCGACAACAACATCGCGCGCGCAAACGGTTCATCATGGCGGCGTGGAGGTGTATGATATGTGTCGTCTTTGTTGCTTTAACTCTTAAAGTACTCCTTAGCCACATTAATGCAAGTCACAGTCGCAGCCAGGATTTTTGGGTTTACTGTGGTATTGACGGATGTGAACAGGACTTTAGAGTTTTCAACTCTTTCTTTCGCCACATTAAACGGACGCACCTTCAGTATTTGAGGACTGGATGCCCACCAAGTGGATGGAGTACGACGCCTTCATCTCGGTCTTTGGGACAGGAAACATTTGGTGTTTCAGTTTTTGCCAGCTGTAGCACTCCTGCAGCGGCCAGCAGTGTGGCCAGCTGTGTCCCACCTGCTGCCTCTCTACCTGAACCGTCACCACAGCCTGACGCTGTCGGCCGCCTTGAGTCCGTAAGTTTCCACAATTCAATTTATTTTGACCTCTGAGGTCTTATCATGCCAATTAGTTTGCTCTTTGTGTGATGCTGACCTGTGTAAAGTGTTTTATTACTTTTTTCCTACATATAATTGCATAATCAAAGCGTGGCCTCCTTGAATCCACACTGCGAGTGTGCACGTAAATAGTATATATGTACACTTTCTCTTTCATATTATTGTCTCCAGTGAATGCTAGCTAAGTTACTTATCTCCGTAATGCGAAACAGGCAACAATAATTGCAATACCTGTCCAACTCGATACATGATGTGCGCTCTGCACATAGCTGGAGCTATCCGATCGAAAACATGTTAATATAATTTTAACAATGCTTCCTCTTACCTTGAATATAGACGAGCTGCTCAGGACCTAGACCAGTGAAGTGAATGTGGGATTAAAATTAAGTTTTTCCCCTCTTGTGTTCGTCAAACAGGTCAAATCAATAACAGTCCTGACTGTCCATCTACTTACTCTTACAAATATGTATACTTCTCATTTTCTAAAGGAAGAAGCTGTTGCTGGGACATCCAGAACCAGACCTGATATTGCCAGATCTGCAGCAGCATTCACCATCAGTGTCCGGGAACAGTGCCACTTGTCACAGGTACATTTGTCTTGATGGGCAACTGCTTTAATGGTACTATTCATATCATATTTGTGAATAATTCCTTGAAACAATATTTATTAAAATATAATTAATTCCTTTCAATATTTGAATGTAAACTATTGGCCTGTTAGGAATAATTATATGGGTGTAGAAATAATTAAAATTTTAAATATTTTCACAGAGAACTGTCAACAGTGTCATCTCAGGGGTGCAACAGTACCAAGCCGCTCTCCTTGACACGCTAAAGGAGAGAATCAGAAGGGTGTTTGAAGAGAATCCAGAGACAACTGCTCAGCTCCAAGATGAGGCTTTGGCTTCATTTGATACATTCATGGATCCATTCTCAACCACAGCATATGGACAGAATAAAACCATCAGAGAACTATTCAATCCAGTCAACCCAGAGGAAGTTGTAGTGTCCCAGAAGATTTGTTGGGTAAAGCGTGGTCTTTCAAGGGTCATGGCCTTAAGAAGCAAAAGTTTTTACTATGTACCACTTATTCAAAGTCTCAAGCAGTTACTGACCAATCCCAGAATCTTCACCATGTTGAACACTTTACCACAAAAAAGTAGAGAGGGATTCTTGTATGATTTTACTGATGGAGCCCTTTTTACATCCCATCCATTATATTCTCAAAGGCCAAATGCATTGCAAATATTACTTTACACTGATGAAATTGAAATATGTAACCCTTTAGGCCCACATGCCTCTGCAAATAAATTACTGATGTTTTATTATAGTTTAGGGAATATTGATCCAAAATTTAGGTCGAAGTTGGCTGCAATAAGACTTCTTGCTATTGCCAGGCAAACGATATTTCCCAGTGGGGTGTTGATGTTATACTAAAAAGAATCTTAAAAGATCTGACACTTCTTTACAATGGTGTTAGGATTGACACCCCAAATGGTGAAATTGAGTTATTTGGTGCTGTGATAGCCATATGTGGAGACACACTTGCCCAACATGAGCTTGCTGGGTTTAAACAAGGTGTTGGTTTTGCTTATAGCAAATGTAGGCATTGTGAATGCTCCTTTGAGGATATGCAACGTATTTTTGAGGAGAATAGGTTTGCTGAAAGAACTTTGGACAAGCACATCAGGCAGTGTCTTGAAATAGACAAAGCAAGCACAGAAACATTGAAAGCATCCCTCAAAACGACTTACGGGATTAACAGAAGAAGCAGACTAGTTGATGTTCCAGCATTTGACCTGATCAAACAAACGCCACAGGATATAATGCATGTAATTTTTGAAGGCGTTGCACCAATGGAGATAAAGCTTGTATTAAAAAACCTGATTCTGTCAGGACAGATAGAATTAGATGAGATTAACTCAGCTATTCTAAATTTTCCTTACTCACCTTTAGATATACGAGATAAACCATGTCCTATTAGTGTCAGCACTTTAGCTGCGCTAATGACAATAAATTAAAACAGTCATGTGGACAAATGTTAATACTTGTAAAAATACTACCTTTTATTTTGAATGATATGCACAATGAGTATGTCAAATTTACTCTGAAGTTAATTGAGATTGTTCAAATTGTCCTTGCTCCTGTTATTTCTTTAGAAACTGTATTACGGCTAAGACGGATGATTGAGCAACATCTGCATCAGTTCAAAGAACTTTTTTCTGAAGCCAATGTAATACCCAAGCAGCATTACATGCTACATCTACCTAGCCAAATCATATCTCTTGGTCCTTTAATTAGAAGTATGTGTATGCGATTTGAAGCTAAGCACAGTTATTTTAAGCAGTGGGCTTCTAAGTTAAATTTCAAAAATGTCTGTAAATCGCTTGCCAACCACAATCAGTTACTAGAATGTTGTCAAAATGAAATAGGCATTGAGCATCCAATTTTGCTAGTGAAAGAGAATCGGGCCTGTCTCAGCTGTCAAAAATATTGATTATGTTAAGAGAAAAGTCAAAGATTTTTTAGGGATAGAGATCATGCAATCTGTTGTCTCAGTGAAATGGTACATCCTCAATGGCAATAAGTACATTAGTGGAAAATCTATGATTATTGTAGATGTAGATGGTGCTTTCCCAGTGTTCGGACTGATAAAAGATATCTTTGTGATTGATTCCTCTTATGTTGCTTTTGAGTACCAGCGTTATGAGACACTGAATTTGAGTCCAGAATTGCTGGCATATGAGGTGGCAGTTCCCAATGTTGCCCAGGCTACAGAATATGTACATGAACTCATTGACTGTATTTCTTATTTTTCAGTTAGTTTCAAGGAACATACATTTGTGCCAATAAAATATAGTCTTTGTGATATTATTGCCCACAGAAGTAGACATTAATATGGAGGAACGATAAGGGATACATTGATCGAGTTTCCTGTTTTGTTTCTTGTGCTTGTTTTGTTAAGAAACATTGGTCATCAAAACATTCCATGGATTGTATGAGTTGATGAGTTGTGGTGAAGGTTGTATAATTTATCTTTCACATTGTCGGAACATACTTGAAGTCAGAGCAATAATAAACTGTTTGTTTCAGATGCTTTTTGTGTGACTCTTGAATCAAGCAACTTGAGTTTGTTACTGAATCTTAAAACAAGATTTATTTTGATGAGAATTTGGGGGAGATATGTACTATATCTTATTTTAACAGTTATTTACCACATTTTAAGATTTCCTGCCTATTTGAGACAAAAAAGATAAGATTGTGCTTGATTTAAGATTATAGTGTAAAGTTGAACACTTAAAATAAGAAATTCACTCTTAAAACAAGATAAATTATCTAACACTTCTAAATCTAAGTTTTTTTATCTTGGTAAGAACCAAATAATTTGTAGTGTGCACGTTGTATGTGAGAATTTACTCAATAAAATACTAATAATAAAAAAATGGTGTTTTATGTTTAGCACTTTGATTTGCCTTATATATACTATATAAAAAACCTACAGTTGAGTGTTTAGAAATACAGCCTAATGGCTTTTTGACTAATTTGCATTTGTTTTGAATTGTACTGTTGTGAAAAACAATAAACTATATACAAAGAGAAGCATTTTTTTGTTTTATTTTCCATGCATAGTTATTTAAAAACGCAATTTTCTAATTTGGCAGTTGATTAATATTAATAGCAAAGACTAAAGGGGAAACACATGAGTATATTTATGTGTGGGACTTAGTTTGATTTAACATCACACTGCATTATTAGTTGTTTTAAATAAATTACTTTTTTGAAATATCAATTTATGGTAGGCCTAACATTAATTATCATATTCAGAAGATGATCCTCATATCAATCACCGTGGTTACAGCTTGTAGCCATCCTAACCTTTGTAGCCTTTAATAAAGACTACCTTTTCAAAATTAAGAAGGGACTAGTTTTAGGAAGCATTTTCAGGAAATTAAAAGGATAAGCAGATTGTTGCTGAGGTTTTTGTTCACAGGGTAAGATGTATATAGCTTTGTTTGGGTATGTGTACATATACAACATGTGTTTTGGCATTTTTAGCACACTTCTACCTCAGCCTACTGCACAAAGACAAAACTCACACATCTCATTCAACCATTTCACAAGCTGAGAAAAGGGTCATGACATGGGTCAGAGCAGTGGTTCCCAACCTTTTTTCCTTGGCGCCCCCCCTACTCATGTCTAAGAAAAGCTGAGATTGTGTAGAAAGTGTGTGTTATCATTTAGAGCAGACACCCACTGTGAATCAGATGGTTTATGTTATACAATCCTGCATTACAGAGCATATTAATATGAAATTTTTTTTTTATTATTACTGTCATGAAGGTTGTGTAGAAGAATAGAAACCAGTCTCTCCAGGCAAGCACACATAATATGGTCTGATCTATCTTTATTCTCCATGCCAAGTATGAGCTCTTATCCTCTGGCAGAAGATATGGGTAAACTTAACATTTCTAAACTATAGGCCTAATTTGGACCTACCTCAATTAAGACTTTCAATAATGTTGCTTGAGATTGCGGGTTTGCAATAGCTTCATGATATGAAGCATGGTTGTGTTGCTCTTGTCACTGTTTGTGAAAGATGAGCAATAGATTGTTGCTGTGTGATGTGCTTCAGTCTGACTACATATCACTTTGTTCATGTTGTTTTATATTGTAATATATGTCAGCTGTATGATAAAACAATATGTCAAGTGTTATGTGTGAAGCATTTGAACTCAAGGCAGAAATCCCTCTGGGGACAAAAAAGTAGGCTATCACCTGCAAAGTGGTCACCATGATGTGTAAAAATTAAAGCGTTGTCGTAAGACTATAGCAATCACATCGTTGGAAAGGTCTCATTCTGGAGAGTAAGATATGTCAGTCTGGAGAGGATACATTACTCCTTGAACCTTGAACCCAGTCCATGTTTGAAGGCTTGTCATTTAGCAACAGAAGGTGCTACACACATAAGACCAGCTGTTATAGAAGGTGCTACACACATAAGACCAGCTGTTATAGAAGGTACTACACACATAAGACCAGCTGTTCTAGAAAGCTCTGGACGTTAGCTATCATGGAGATATGGTCACCAAATTTTACCTAATGTAAGCACTGTCAAATATGGTAATAAGCTATTTTCACCTATTTAACGATTCAATTTTTAAAATCTGATGACATCCCAAAAAACCCAGGGTGTATCCAAAATTATACACTGCCAACTTCTACTTGAGAAATATACCAATATACTTTAAAACTACAACTCCCATAAGAAACGCCACAGAAGCTGTTACAGAGCTTGAGCACTTGTAGTTCTTCCGGGGTGGGTGGGGGGACGTGTTCGGCTCCTCTTTCTGCTGTCTGCCGTGAAATGGCTTGATTTTTACCTTTGTATCCGCTGAGCGGGACGTACTACATCACTTCCCGAGTTTTCCGCGGATTCGTTTTTTCTTTCGTCGGTATTTGACGGTAAGTGAATAACATGAATGTCTATCTGAAGGACCCCCTCATCGAAAAATAACGTCAAGGGTACACCTCTTTCGTTGAAACTTGACGCCAGGGTTCCTTGACCATGCGTCATACATTTGACGAGTAGCGAGTGAGACTGTGTTGGAGCTGTTCCCTGCTGAACTGAGCATGTGTAAAGAAAGAGAAGGTGCTGTGCTGCCACCTGCTGGCTGTCTGACTCAGTTGATATGATGCTCTCATCCAGAGAGAGTTTTACAATCAGCATCTTATAGAAAAATGTAAGACTACGTAAGTATAGTGTGTGCTTTCAAAGTGTACATTTGTGCAGGAATGTGCAGTTACTGCCCAGAGGTTATTAAAACTTAGTTTTAATACAAAAATATGTGCAAGAGGGAAAATAGTAAGGATGGGTGACCTGGCTGTGTCACGTCGTCTGATGGCTTGTATGTTTTGAAAAATGTAAAGCAGTCTGAGTGTAACTGTGAATATGTCTGGTGTGGAAGAGCATCATCCTGTATATCTGCTCATTAAAGATCATCAGACTGTAATCATGAGCTGAAAAACAGAACCTGATGGTTTCTGTGACTTTTAAACTTAAGACATTTGACTGAATGTTCACTGACTACAGAATCAAACCTCAGACCCTCTGCTCTGTAGGTGTAAAGTTTTCCAACCGCTGGTGGATGTTGCAGCTGTTTATAGCCTGTTTTCTGTTCTCTGTGCTGAACAGAAACCCACAGAACCAAAACCGCTGACACCAAACTTTATTGATCCTGCACAGAAACAAGCTCATAAATACAATATAAATATTGTATATATTACATTCATACATTTCAAATAGTTGTTATAATTAGACTCTGTTCAGTAGATATTTGTTGGTTGTTGTGCAACGTAATGAACGCTTACAGAGGAACAAATCTATGACTTAAATAAAAAGCATTTGTTTGAACAAAACACATCTAAAGAATGCAAACATGCTTAAAATATGAGTTGTTCTTCAACATTTATTCATAAAGTGCTTTACAGCAACCAACAGGTATCCAAAGTGCTCGAAGGACCAAAAATAAAACAACATACCGTACAATAAAAAGAGTAAAACATAGAATACAGTACAATCTGAAACCGTTGCATAGAAACAGGAGAAATAAAGAGATAATGCCGCAAGGCTACTGTGCATTAAAAGCCATTCTAAATAAAGAAGTTTTAAGTTTGGATTTCAAAAGAACGTCTGTAATCGTCTGAATGTCAGGTGTTAACTTGTTCCAAAGTCTCGAGTCAGCAACTGCAAAAGAGTGATTTCCCCCCCCCCCCCACAGTTTGTACCTCTACCTTGCGACTTCTAAAGCCATTTGATTGGATGAACGGACTGACCTTTTTGTGCTTTCAAAGGTTTAAAATCTCCGACAAATACACCGGGGCTATACAGATGTAGATGTGAGGGTCTCTGGGGACCAGTGATTGGCCAGCTGGACTCCACTGGTTGGACTGGTGTGATGGTGTTCAGGTCTTCCTCAGTGAGGAGTAGAGGACCTCTGGATCTGCTGGAGGCTCTGATCACAAACAGTGCAAACAATATGAGAAACTGTTGGAGACAAACTCCATCAGCAGACAATCAGTGTTTCTCAATAGTGACTGGTTTGGCTCTCTTCATACATTTAGATAAGCGCAGTAGTTTTCTTTAAGCCCACAGACCATCGCAGGTTAAAGGTCATAGTCCAGGGGCCTCATTCATAAAACCTGTTACGCAAGAAAAAGTTACGTGAAGAAGGGTGAAATGAATTTCCATGCGTAAAAATGTGCCGTTTTCCGCAACCTTTTGACCATGCGTATGATCATGCGTAACGCTCCCAAGGTTTTGTAGACTGTTTTTGTGAATTCTGATGGTAACATAAAATATAACATGTATAAAGTACTCTGGATGCATAGTGCACAGCCTGCATGTGAGCCTTGCATGAGCACACTCTACATTTTAATTTAGTTTCCGTAACACTCAATAAGGTCTATCCATGAATTATAAAAATGGATATTTATATCCAACAAATAAATCTATTTAACCCTTGTATGGTGTTCAGGTCTGTGGGAACAGTTTTCAATGTTTGCTAAAAGAAAAATGATGCTATTTATTATTTCTTCTAACTCAAACTCATTATCTGTGAAGAACGTAAGAAATAACTTATTTTCAATGACTGCACACGGTACACCCACCAACACATAACTATTATATATGATGTGTTCGGGTCTGCTGGACCCGAGTGTATTTAATTTCACCTGTTCTGATTAAGTTCTAAGAAATAAGCACCAATAATTATCAAAAATCTTGTATCTATTTTGTTTTTACCTTTTTAATAATTGAATTTACTTGTTTTCTCACAAAAAACAAAATTGATCATATGATCATAAATGTGATCTCACAGGGGTAAATGGCAAATATGAACCATAAATTATGTATGTATCATTGGTAATTGAGCTAAATCTGTTAAGTATTAAGGCTGTGTAACATTACACAAGGGTTAAGGCCTCCAAACAGGATTTTGTTTCGATGTCCTCTGTTAGGAGCACATTGATCTCACAATCACTGAATCGTGTTTTTTTCCCATTTTTCCGTTTCGTGATTGTTCATCAAGGGCTTCTTTACAAGGCTGGAATATTCATTGATTAATTAACATGGAACTTATTAGGACAAATATGGGACGACTTTGGGAGGAGTGTGAGGCTCGTGCATATGCTCGACCGCATAAGGTAACGCACGTCCGTATTTCTAACGAGAAGAGCGTGTACCGGTGTGCACCGCAAGGTTTTATAAATCAGAAAAAATCTTTTTGTGTACAAACATTCTGACTTTTTGGCACACGAAATCGTTCAGAATAGAACCTACACACAGTTTTACAAATGAGGCCCCTGTGCATGAACAAGTCGAGGAAATATTATGCATACATTTCAAATCACATTAGTGCTGTTTGATCTCAAAGGTAAAACAGAATAGTAAAAGTAAAATGTACAATATTTTTTCTCAGAAATGTAGAAGATAAGTAAAAAGTAGAAGGAAGTTAAAATACTTAATTGAAATACATTAAATAACATGAGGAAAATCAACAAACGTCCTGCTTTTATTTTGGCGGCAAGTTCAAACATGTTTTTGATAACGGACAAACAAAAGAGACAGAGACTGCAAGACTCATTTTAAAAGACCGTGTGGAGATATATATGTAAACAATGTATATATTACACTATTGTAATGTCATGTAAACATCATATTCTATTTGGGTTTTCAGAATAAGGCTTTTTTCTGAATATAGTATTTTTCGATGAAGACATGTGATATGTAGGTATTATTCAGGTTTTAGAAGCAGTCTTTGGACATGTATACAGCACATTCAGAATCTGTGTCTCAATTGCGAGACATGGCCTCCTGCCTGTTAATATTGGTGCTTTATGTTATTCAAGGCGGCTGTGGCTCAGGTGGTAGAACTGTCGTCTACAAGACAGAAGATCGGTGCTTAGAAGTGTCCTTGGTCCAGACACTGGACCCTGTCTTGCTCCAGATGTTGAACCATTGGTGTGTAAATATGGATGTCATAAGAACAGACGTAACTAAGCATGATGGCTGTCTGGGAGTTCCAGGTGAAGTCAGGGAAGACGTTACCGTACGCTGGCTGTGTGGTGATGCCAGGCTCTTGGTGGTACCGGCACCAGTTACTAGATGTTTGGTATTGTGACATCCCTGTGTGAATGTGTGTGAATGTTTATCTGATGTGCAGGTGGCACCTTGTATGACCACCTCAGCCACGTGTGTGTGTGTGTGTGTGTGTGTGTGTGTGTGTGTGTGTGTGTGTGTGTGTGTGTGTGTGTGTGTGTGTGTGTGTGTGTGTGTGTGAATGGTGCCTGTAGTGCTGTGTAAAAGTGCTTTGAGTAGTCTAGAAAAGCACTATATAAATGCAGTCCATTTACATTTGTAGTAGCCATGTAAACGGATTAGTCAGAATATTGTCTTTTTCAGAATAAAAGCCCCAAAAAATTAATATTATGTGCAGTTAAACCTAGTCAGTTTTTTTGTCCTTTTGTAATCAACTTATTAGGGCCCGAGCACGAAAGTGCAAGGCCCCAACGGTGCCTTGCACTGAATGTGCTAAGGAACCTATTGTTTTTCATCAGATTATTATTTTTCCGAGTCCTTTGTCGCATTTTTGAGGGCGTTAGCATGCACGAAAACTCACAAAAATTTGCACACCTGTCACAACTGGTGAAAATTGCAAAGTTCTGTAGTGCTTGGCCTCGGGTGTTGCCAGGGGGCTCCATAGCGCCCCCTAACGTGCGCCTTAATTCCGGAAAAAGTAAGAAGTTAATATACCAACTTTTGAGGGAACATAGGTCTCATCTTGAACTCCATTGAGCTATTTTTAGAAAAAATTACAAAATTAAAATTTTTTCAAAATCTTGGTTTTCGTGTAAAAATCTTCATTATACGAACACTTGTTTGAGGACTTTAGGATGCACGAAAACTCTCAAACTTTTGCAGCCATGTGCAGAATAATAAACTCTTTCATCTGAATTCACATTTATGCTTGGAAGTGGTACGGTTGCTCTATAGTGCCCCCTAATTGGTTTTAGCCCTTGGGCACATTTTTGACGGCCTCAATATATACGAAAACTCACAAAAATTGGCACCCACATAAACACCTGGGGGCATTGCGAGACTGTACAGCAATTTGGCCCATATCTGTAAGCGGGCTCCATAGCGCCCCCTAATGCGTAGAAGGCCTTAACTTGGACATAGTTGCTCCGATCTTCACCAGATTTAATACCCATATTGCTCTAATCATTGCAGACATATTTCCCATTTACATTCATTAGCTCCGCCCAAACGGAAGGCGGCCATTTTTAATTATGCATTTTTCAGGTGTTTTACATTCTTTCAAACTCGTCCTAGGCCGTGACTTCAATCTTCTTGAATCATTGCAGGAAGTATCTGTTTACCCTCATAATGAAAAGTTATCCAGAGAATTTTGATAGTTCAAAAAATGCGCATGTTATAGCAACTTACTGTCTAAACAGGAAGTTGCGTTATCTTGACAACAATTATTCCGATTGCCCCGAAACTTGACAAGGATGTTCCTCCTGGCCGGTTTAGCAACTGTGCCAAAGTTGGCTGCAATCGGCCATTAGATGGCGCTGTTTTTTTTATTTAATCATCAAAAATTGACATATGGGAAGCCTATTTTGTCTAACTACTCCTGGGACGTGAGTCCGATCGGCACGAAAACTTGCATATACACTCGGAGGACCCTTGTGACAAAAAGTAATCAAAAGAATATTGATAGCTAAAACAATGCGCAAGTTATGGAGGACCAACTTCCTGTAGGTGGGAGTGGAAACAGGAGTGGTTATATCTTGCCAACGGCTATTCCAATGGACACAAAACTTAAGAAAGTTGTTCCTGATGTGCCAATGAGGCTGTTTGCCAAATATGTCGTCAATTGGCCTTTAGATGGCGCTGTTTTATTTTTTTTTAATTAATTAGCTAATTTGCTTTGAGCGAAATCTACTTTTTTAAACTCCTCCTAGCGGCGTAGTCCCCATCTGCACAAAAATGTCACGTAGATTCGGTGGACCCTCATGACAAAAATATATCAAAAGAATTTTGATAGCTAACACAATGCGCAAGTTACAGAGGACCAACTTCCTGCAGGGGGCTGTCGAAACAGGAAGTTGCGTATCTTAACAAGATTTATTCCCGATTGACACCAAATATGACAAAGTTCTTCCGTATAGGGGTTTGAGCATCCAAGCCAAATTTAGAGTGCATTGGCCATTAGATGGCGCTGTTAGAATTTTTTTTATTAATTATTCACATCGCGATATATGGGAAACATACTTTGTCTAACTCCTCCTGGGCCGTGAGTCCAATCTGCACAAAAACTTGGATATTGGATTCGGTTGACGCGACTGGGTAAGGTTATCAAAAAAATTTTGATAGCCAAAATATCGCAAGTTATGGAGGAACAACTTCCTGTAGGTGGGTGTGGAAACATGAACGGTTCTATCTTGGCAAAGGTTTTGTGATTTATATGAAACTTAGAATGTGTGGTCTACATGTGATGTTGCATTTGCCAGTACCCCCCGGGGCAAGAAGCGAGGGCCCGTCATCGCTGCTTGCAGCTTTAATTCTCTTTCTTTCTGAGAGTGAGAGGGGGTGATTATCAGTTGTATTTTCTGTATGTTCAGTACAGAGCTGGCAGTGGTTAGCTTAGCTTAGCTTAGCATAAAGACTGGAAACTGGCTCAGATCAAAGTTGAGAAATAAAGAGCAGCTGTACCTCTGGTCCTGTTTGATTTGATCACTATTTGTCCATTACTGACGTCTTCTGCTCCTCTCCCTGCTGAGGAGACTGCAGCTGGATCTCTCTCTGATTATAATAATATTTATACTGCTGTAAGATTATTGTTAATGTAGAATTATTATTACAGTTACTATGGCCTTTATGTCTGCAGGTTTTAGACCTGCTGTGAACAAAGGAAGAGCAGGGCAGAGGGCCTTTTTCTTAAACGGGAAACTGGGCGACCACAAAGCTGCTCGCAGACACGGTAGACAGAAACCTCACCAGTGTCAGTTTACTGGTATCAACAAGAGGAAGGTGCTGCTGTGGTTTCACACTCAGAGTGGAAAACATTATGCTATTTTGTATTAAAGGTCAGTTTGAGACGGAGAAAACAAAGCATCTTTGGTCTGCTGAGTCTGTCTCCTCTTCTATATCCAAACTTAAATCTTACTTTGAGACAGGATGAATATTCCTATTAGTCTGATGTCGCCTTTAAGTATTAGTCCGATGTTATTTTACATGTTTTGTTTTGTCAATAACTTTCATGTTCAGACTCAAAACAACAGCAAAGGTATCTAACAAGTATTGTGTGTATATCAAAGCCTGATATATCTTCTTCCTCTGGCCACACATTGTTGTTTAAAACACATAATTGAATCTGTTTACATATACAAAATGTTCCAGTTTTTGCCCTTATTCCTAAAGAACATTTTGACAAGGCTGTTTACATGGCTAATGTAAGTGAATATTTTACTAATATTCCCGTTTTCATGCAGCCGTGTAAAATAGGACTTTTTCAAAGTCTTCCAGCGGTGGAGGACTTGTTGGAGCGTGTGAATACAGCGTCCCTCTTTCATTCCTTCAACCAGCTTCTAGAAAAGGTCGGCTCATATTCAAAAGCCTGTGCAAGTTTAATGTTTAAAAGTAGCCGTGGTCTGGGACTTATGGGCTGTAATCTGTGTTTTATCCCTCACGCTGGTACCCTTGAAGCCCCTGTGCACCAGATGACAAAAAACTCTGAGCCAGTCCAGAGTACGCTAGACCTGTGGGACACGTTCGCTGTTCATGCCAACGCTTTGGGAACAGGTGTTGGTGGGAACACTCAGTGACCTATATTAGCCATAAGTTGCTAAATCATGAAAGGAATTATTCAACAATGTCTGTCAAATAAATGGTCTTTATCCAAGTAAGGGTTAATGTTCAACAAGTTCAGAGCAGAGGCCAGAACTATTCGACGTGCAGTGAAAGTCCAAGATTAAAAATGGACTCCGTCATCAAGAGATGCATGGCCTAAAGAAAAGGAGAAACACAGCTACCTGTAAACATCAAATACTTGGATATCCAGGGTTCGAATTACGTGGGAGTCAGTGGGAGCTGAGCTCCCATAGAGAGAGGATGAGCTCCCATGAAAGCAGTAAAATATTACACCAGTGGGGGTCTCTAAAAATCATCAGCACCATTATTTAAATAACAAATAAAACACTTTTTCCTTCAATATATCGAGACATATTTATGTAAATAAACAGCCTAAAAGAAACATGTTTTCCAAAAGAACGCATTAGGCGTATGCTACTGCTAGGCGCATATCGTGATTGCAGCATTGTTGTGTATGTACTTCACCACCACCACAGGAGTACAATATAATTTTTAGAGCTCGCAAATGTTAAACCTTTTAGAAGAAGAACTGGTCAAAATCAACAGGGTGAGATAAGGTGGTTTATTATTGTAATTTCTCTACTCCTGTATCAATAAACGTTGAACTCAAATGAATGAAGTGCAGTGGTAGGCTATTTATTTATTTATCTACACACGCGCCTGCTCATAGGCTACGTTTTTCTTTTAAAGAGACCTCTACAAAGATGAAATCATAATTCGAACCCTGTGGATATCAACAGGTTTTTGGACATGAGCCGACCTTATCTAGAAGCTGGTTGAAGGAATGAAAGAGCGAAGCTGTGTTTATACGCTCCAATAAGTCCTCCACCACTGGAACACTTTGTTAAAATATCCTGTTTTTTAACAGCTGTACAGTACCGGTCAAAAGTTTGGACACACCTTCTCATTCAATGTGTTTCTTTATTTTCATGACTATTTACATTGTAGATTCTCACTGAAGGCATCAAAACTATGAATGACACATATGTAGTGATTATTATTACAACAAAGTGTGAAATAACTGAAAACATGTCTTATATTTTAGATTCTTCAAAGTAGCCACCCTTTGCTTTTTTATTAATAAGGGAAAAAATTCCACTAATTAACCCTGACAAAGCACACCGGTGAAGTGAAAACAATTTCAGGTGACTACCTCATGAAGCTCATTGAGAGAACACCAAGGGTTTGCAGAGTTATCAGCAAAAGCAAAGGGTTGCTACTTTGAAGAATCTAAAATATAAGACATGTTTTCAGTTATTTCACACTTTTTTGTTAAGTACATAATTCCATATGTGTTCATTCATAGTTTTGATGCCTTCAGTGAGAATCTACAATGTAAATAGTCATGAAAATAAAAAGGAAACACATTGAATGAGAAGGTGTGTCCAAACTTTTGGCCTGTAATGTATGTAAACAGGAATATTAGTGAAGTATTCATTTTCATTCCTTTGTCAACAGCTTATTCAGAATATTGATTATTTTCTGTAAAACTGAATACTCTGCATGTAAACGTAGTCACTGTTGTTTTGGGGGACATGTCCCTTCATCAGCATGAACATATATACACTTGTGTTATGTTTCTAGTGACGGAGACATAGAAGAGCAGACTTACCTCTCTTCCTTCTTGTCTTCTTGTCTTTGATCGCTATTTGTCCGTAACTGACGTCTGTTGTTCTCACTCCGGAGTAGATTGCAGTACGATCACTCTCTGGAAAAGACATATCATTATTAATATCAGGACTGTACATTATATTTACTAATTATGCAAAAAGTATACTGATTATTTAAACTCCTACTGAAATCAGTATTACTTTTAGAGAGCTCATATTATGCTTTTTGGCTTTCCCCTTTCCTTTATTGTGTTATATATCTTTGTTGTGCATGTTATATGCTATATTACATACTTACTTTTAAGTCAAAGAGTACAACTGTTAATTTGTTCAAATGATTAGTAGCCTAATCCTTGAATGGTATGATTATGATGGCTTCAATTCAGAGCAGTGGTCAGTTAATGTATATATTTAGGCTGCTTATGCATTCAGTCGGTCCGTGATCGTCGCTTTCTCTCGCTGTTTCATTACAGCGGCCGTATTCCTTTTCTTTTTGTACAAATAATGTGTTTCACGTCATCATACTTCCACAAGAAGCTGCTCACTTTGTATAAAGTATGTACAATGCGTATTCTCCATTTTGGCATCAGTAAATCTGTGATCGACCTTGAGGTCTTTTGAGGAAAGCTGTGGACGTGCATCTATCTGAATTACTTCATCCTGGTTCGGCCTAGTCGATCCTCCTCAGCCTGGCTTGGCCTTCGTGAAACGCAGCAAGGCTGCACAGATTAGACTAGGTCAAGCCTCGCTTTATCGGTTATCCTGGATTTATATATTCTGCTTTTGTGAAACAGGCCCAGGTCTCTCTGTGGCAGCCGGTTTCCACAGCCAGACTGTGTCCACTCAGCCTGTACCTGCTCAGAGTCTTTCTGTCATATGGTGCTCAAGTATTCAGCTAACGTGTACTCTCGGTTTAGGGCTAGGTAACAATCCATTTTGCTTTGATGTTTAGGAGTCTTTCCAATAGGTCATGTATTTCTGTTGTTGTCTGCAGATGATTTGGTTGGGCCGGATGGTTTGGGGGTGTCCTGAGGTTCTGGAGGCTGTGAAGTGAGGGAGCTGAGGGGGGTGTCCTGAGGCTCTAGGGGTTTGTGAGGTGAAGGAGCTGATGGACAGGGCTAGCTGACTGAGGGGACTTTTCTCTATGTTTCTCTCTTGGTATTGTAGTGCTTTGTAATGGAAACTATGGGGGTCGCTTGTTTTCAAGTGGTTGTAGAATTTGATGGATCTTTTTTCAATTGTAATTTGGAGGGGATGTTGGCCTAGCTCTGCTCGGCAGGCGTTATTTGGGATGTATCTTGGTAGGTGTAGAAGGTTTCTACAAAATTCTACATGGAATTTCTCAATTGGGTGATTGTCCCAGTCAGTAAATTTTAAATGTCTACTGAGCGGCCCCATATTTCGCTGCAATATAGAGCGATGGGTTCTATGACTAATTTAAATATTTTTAACCAAATTTTTATTAGAATGTCTTTTGATTTTTCTTTTAATTGCATAAAATGCTGTTCTTGATTTGTCTCTCACCTCATTCACACCAATTTGAAAACTACCTGATAATATTTAGACCTAACTATGTGTAGTTTTTCACATGTTCTAATTGATCTGTATTTATTTTCATTATTTATGTTTACTGTAATTCCCAGATCTTTTCTGGAAAATCTGTATTTTGGTTTGTTTAGGTTGACAGTCAGAGCCCAGGTCTGACAGAAACTGTGCAGGAGATCCAGGTGTTGTTGTAGGCCTTTTTTGTAGGGGACAGCAGGACTACACCATCAGCATATAACAAACATTTGATGTCAGTATCTCCCAGAGTGATACCAGGGGATGTAGAAAGTTCCAGAATTTTTGCCAATTCATTTATATAAATGTTGAACAGAGTCGGGGACAGGCAGCATCCCTGTTTCAAGTTCAATTCTAGTGATGGAGCCATAGAAGAGGTACCTCTCTTCCTGTTTGTCTTCTTGTCTTTGATCACTATTTGTCCATAACAGACGTCTTCGGTTCTCACTCTGGAGTAGATTGTAGCAGGATCACTCTCTGGAAAAGAAATTACATTGATTATTTAACTTTTACTACAATCAATAATACTATTTTCCATAGTATTAGAAAAGGACTTAATAGTTGATACATTTTAGCATTAAAAATGAATAAAAAGTTTAAAAACGTCATCATGTTGAGTCAATTCTGAACCAATCAGCTGTTAGATCAGCCGAGAGGCCGGTGTTTCCCAGCATGCCCTGGGTCCGCCTGGGTCTTGCAGTCTGTGAAAAGCAACTGCGCTGCCTGTGTCTCAGAACTGTGCCCGCCTTGATCTCATGAGATTATCGTTGCCCACGTGTGTGTGACGTCAGAGCAAGTCGGGATCAATCCATACATCTTCGTCTGCTTATCCGGTATCGGGTTGCGGGGGGAGCAGCTCCAGCAGGGGACCCCAAACTTCCCTTTCCCGAGCCACATTAACCAGCTCTGACTGGGGGATCCCGAGGTGTTACCAGGCCAGGTTGGAGATATAATCCCTCAACCTAGTCCTGGGTCTTCCCCGAGGCCTCCTCCCAGCTGGACATGCCTAGAACACTTCCCTAGGGAGGCGTCCATGGGGCATCCTTACCAGATGCCCGAACCACCTCAACTGGCTCCTTTCAACGCAAAGGAGCAGTGTCTCTACTCCAAGCTCCTCACGGATGACTGAGCTTCTCACCTTATCTCTAAGGGAGATGCCAGCCACCCTCCTGAGGAAACCCATTTCGGCCGCTTGTACCCTGGATCTCGTTCTTTCGGTCATGACCCAGCTTTCATGACCGTAGGTAAGGGTAGGAACGAAAACTGACCGGAATATCGAGAGCTTTGCCTTCTGGCTCAGCTCTCTTTTCGTCACAACGGTGCGATAGATTGAATGTAATACCGCACCCGCTGCGCTGATTCTCCGACCAATCTCCCGCTCTATTGTCCCCTCACTCGCAAACAAGACCCCAAGGTACTTAAACTCCTTCACTTGGGGTAAGGACTCATTCCCTACCTGGAGTAGGCACTCCATTGGTTTCCTGCTGAGAACCATGGCCTCAGATTTAGAGGTGCTGATTCTCATCCCAACCGCTTCACACTCGGCTGCGAACCGATCCAGTGAGTGCTGAAGCTCACAGGCCTATGATGCCATCAGGACCACATCATCTGCAAAGAGCAGCAATGAGATCCCCAGCCCACCGAACTGCAACCCCTCCCCACCCCGACTACGCCTTGATATCCTGTCCATAAATATTACAAACAGGATTGGTGACAAAGCGCAGCCCTGGTGGAGGCCAACCCTCACCTGAAACGAGTCCGACTTACTGCCGAGAACCCGGACACACCTCTCACTTTGGTCGTACAGAGATTGGATGGCCCTGAGAAGAGACCCCCTCACCCCATACCCCATAGCACCTCCCACAGCATCTCCAGGGGGACCCGGTCATACGCCTTCTCCAGATCCACAAAACACATGTAGACCGGATGGGCACACTCCCAGGCTCCATCCAGGATCCTTGCGAGAGTGAAGATCTGGTCCATTGTTCCACGACCAGGACGGAATACACATTGTTCCTCTTCAATCTGAGGTTCGACTATTGGCCGAACCCTCCTTTCAAGCACCTTGGAGTAGACTTTACCAGGGAGGCTGAGAAGTGTGATACCCCTGTAATTGGCACCCCCTGACCCAACTCACCACCAGATGGTGATCGGTTGACAGCTCTGCCCCTCTCTTCACCCAAGTGTCCAAAACATAGGGCCTCAGATCAGATGAAATGATTATATAATCGATCATTGACCTTTGGCCTAGGAAGCTCTGGTACTAAGTACACTTATGAGCATCCCTATGTTCGAACATGGTGTTT
This sequence comes from Perca fluviatilis, assembly GCF_010015445.1. Taxonomy (NCBI): domain Eukaryota; kingdom Metazoa; phylum Chordata; class Actinopteri; order Perciformes; family Percidae; genus Perca; species Perca fluviatilis. Next base: position 33,546,779 of record NC_053125.1, read on the forward strand.
GTTATAGACAATCCATGACTAGCACAGAAGTCCAACAACAAACAACCACTCTGGTTTAGATCAGGGAGGCCGTTCCTCCCAATCACACCTCTCCATGTGTCTCCGTCATTGCCCACGTGCGCGTTGAAGTCCCCCAGCAGAACAATGGAGTCCCCCACTGGAGCCCCAGGCAGGACTCCACTCAGGGTCTCCACGACGGCCGAATACTCCGAACTCTTGTTTGGTGCATATGCACAAACAATAGTCACAGTCCCCACCCCCCAACGGGCAGGCATAGGGAGGCAGCCCTCTCATCCACCGGGGTAAACTCCAACGTAGCGGCGCTCAGCAGGGGGCTTGTCAGGGGCTTGTGAGGCCGGGCTCCGTGGCAAACCCGGCCACCAGACGCTCGCTGACGAGCCCTCCATCTGGGCCTGGCTCCAGACGGGGGCCCCGGGTTTCCTCCGAGCAGGGTAACGTTACCGCTTCCTCATTGGCTCATAAGGTTTTTTGAACCATTCTTTGTCTGGCCCCTCACCGCCTTGGGAGACCCTACCAGGAGCACAAAGCTCCAGACAACACAGCCCTCAGGTTCATAGGGACATACAGACCTCTCCACCACAATAAGGTGATGGTTCCCGGAGAAATTAAGGGCAAATGATTAATAAATAATTATATATTTATCTAACCCTAACCCTTTTTTAAACAGCATGGTAAATATATTAACACAACTCAAACCTCCTTAGCCATTTATTTTAATTCCCTCTACACTCCCAACTGTTTAATACTCAACACATTACTACATAATAACCTGTTCACACAGAGACCTTGGTCTTTAGTATTCACTAGGTTCATCACAAGAGCAGGCATGCTTTCTATGCTACTAGTTTCAGTAAATTATATATTTAGAAGAACTGACTGCACCAGGGAGAGGGACATAATTTTAACAATACTTTATTTTGCACATGGCAATATATCACTTTAATTCTAATTTCTGATCATCTGTGTCAGGTTTGTCAGCTTCTAAAGCCTTGTTCTGTCTTTCAGTTGTTGCTCATGAGATCTCTGCTGCTCTCTCCGGTGGAGGCCTAAAGGCCGAGACATACCGAACACTCGAGTCCCCGACCTCGCCAGACTGTCCAACAGCCGATTATCGTCTCGGTGTGTGGGACCTTAACACTTTCAACGGCTGAGTTGTGTCTTCTGTGTGTTGCTGCTGGTACCATGGTGTTAAAAATGCATTAAGATTTGCTCTTGGCTGTTTCCTGGCGCTCCTCCTACTTCCTTCTGAATCCCCCTTTCTTTGTTTGGCATTGTCTTGTTTGCAGCAGGCATGATTAAAACAAATTGTTAAGATAATTTTTGTTTCACGAGCAAGATAACCTGCCAGCCAGAATACTGAATTACCTAAAGACATTAATGTATTGATCAAAATTATTATTAGAGAGAGAGACAGAGAGATGAAGGGAAAGAGAGAGAGAGAGAGAGAGAGAGAGAGAGAGAGAGAGAGAGAGAGGGAAAGAGAAAGGGAGAAAGAGAGAGAGGAAGAGAGAGGGGGAGAGGGAGGCCAGCCAGCATTGGAACTCAGAAATCTCCCAACCTGATATTTACATTTTTTATTCAATAACTATATTTGTTTGACAGGAAAGCTGTCATGGATATAAATGCCTATATTCATTTATTTAAAAGGAGACTTTCTCTGTAGGAAGATGAAAGGAAGCTGCTCAAGCCCTTTTTGATGTCTATGTGTGCTTAAACGGAAATTATGTGCGTGTTTATTTGCATAGAGCGGGGAAGTGAGATCCATCAGGAAGCATTTGGAGAAAGATTCTGCTGCCAGGTGAGAACACACACACCTAGAGCTGTCTACTAGTGATCAGATCACTCCGATCAGATTTGAAAAGGTCAGAACGAGGTCTAGAGACTCCCAGACCCTCATAGTTGGGCATTACACTTTAACGTGGTTTAACTGGACTGTTTTCCTGATTCTCCTTGATCCAGAGTTGATTAAATGCTTCTGTGTAAGTCATCAAAGTCTCCAGAACCTTCTTCACGTATGTGAATCTTAGTCATGCTGCTCCTGAGGTTTCCTTAACAACAGTATTATACTGTTTACATGAACATATTGCCTTACTTTTAATCTATTGACCATAATATAAAAAGGTATGTACATCTGCAAATGCATAGTTTATATATATAATCTTTGTTTTATTAACAGTCCTGCAGTGAAGCGTGAACAGAACCAGACTCAGCTGAAGGGTTGCTATGAGAAACAGGAAACTGAACGACCACAGAGCTGTTAGAGCTGTTAGCGGTGTTAGACGTGTTAACCACAGGGTAACAAACACCCAGACTCTCGTGACAAGCACAACACAACCTATTATCTACTAAAATAGACCTTACAGTGTGACTGTTAAAATATCCTTATTTTATAAAATGTGTTTTTCCCCAAATGTCCTCTCAAGAACATAAACCAACAACACATACAGTTTTCTTCTGAAAATCAATTAAAAACATCTTTACCTGGTTTTGAAAGTGCGATTGAAGCGTTCCACCACACTTGCTTTTGTCTCGTTCGATGTGGAATTATGAATTTTATATTGAGTCCTTTGTCTGTTTGAAGTTTCAGAGGTATGCGGCCTTGACACAGTATTTCTATAAAGGCATTTGTGACAACAGGGCCAGATTGGTTTTTAAGACATATTGCCCATGCTTATTTAGAAAACACATCAATACATGTCAATAAATAACACACATTATCATTTTCCGCAGAATATTCAGACATATCGACCAAATCCATCTGAAATTGTTTATCGTTACCATTAACCATCACCCGGTTTCTTGCAAAATGTTTCAATGGAGGAGCGTGTAGAGTATAAGCGTCCTGACTCAACAGAAACTTTTTAACCATGGGGATCGTTGGAGACAAACCGGTACATTCTTTGACGGAATTGCGAAGCTTATGTACGCCACCTAACCCTCCAGGGTGTGCAGGGTCATAATATAGTTTATGCATAACCTGCACAACACACGCTATTATCTACTAAAATAGACCTTACAATGTGACTGTTAAAATATCCCTATTTTATAAAATGTTCTTTTCCCAAAACATCCTCTCAGGACAAACAAGAACACGCACAGTTTTCTTCTGAAACTCAATAAAAACATCTTTACCTCTGTTCCGCCTGATTGGCTGCTGCAGGTTTCGTGATATGGTGACATCACTGTATGTGACGTCATCATCTCCAGCTTCTACTTCAGCTGAAATAAACCAAAGTTAACATAAATTTCAATCAATGTAATCATTAAAGAGACATCCATAAAGATGGAAACATGAGGAAGATTATGTGATTCTATCAAAAGCTCCGGAGCATGCTAAAGGGCCTTCATGGTGAGGATGGTTTGTCAACAACAGAAAAGTGATTCATGAGAATCCAAAGAGACGTTTGACTTGAAGAAACACTTCAGTCCAATTCTGGAATTGAAAATATCAACAGGAAATTTTATATCTGCAGTGCAATATGAGTCTTATTGAGACTAACCTCTAGGTTTCTACGGATGTATTGTAGAACCAGGAGAACCAGGAGAACCAGAACACTGACTGGAACAGCGGACCAGAACACAATGGGAGGAGGAGAGGAGCCAGGACTGGAAGCAGTGGTGAAGCCAGAGGTGGTGGAGGTTGGAGGAGGAATTGTAGTCATGGGTTTCTCTAAAATGAACAAAAAAAATATTTAATTAAAATCAAAGAAATAAAAGTAAGTCGATAACACGTTCAGCTATTTCACTGTTCCTCCTTTTTTATGTGAAGATTTAGACTTTTAACTTCAGTGTTGTGTATCATGTTTGTAATTGAGTGAATTCCCTTGGTCTAGTTAGAGGAAGAAATATCTGATATCAGATGGTGTGTTAGGCTGCTTCCACACCATGTTAACCCAACCCTGGAGTGTTTCCTTGGATACGCCCTTTGGTTTGGGGCGGTGTGAAAGCTCATTCTCTGGTACGGACCAAATAACACAACTCTGGTCGCTTGAATACGGAGGTCTCTGTTGTCTTACAAGTGCCCAAGATTTCGGTCATTTCATGTCAGAACACAATCAGACACACATAGGAAGTGACCCAAAAATCAAGGCATTAACTAGCCTGCAGTTTCCACCTTGCACACAATTTACTGACGTATAAATGTTTCAAGTGACGATAATTTTCAGATCCATAACCTACAATGACCACACATCATCATCATCATCAACATCATCATCTTAAAGACCAGGTTTTGGTGCACGTGACAAAGTTTAGTGTAAACACAAACAGAACCAAATAAAAAATTATGCCGCCAAATCGCAGAGTCTACCGAACTGTAGGTGTGAAAGCACCCTGAGATGAAGAATGACCTTTAACCTCCTCACCTGTGACAGAGACCCAGCTGGGTGGAGACTCTCCAACACTACTGATGTTGCACTTGTAGAGGCCTTCATCAGACCTGGAAACATGGTGGATGGTCATGTGACCTGCAGGCTCAGTCCTGATGAAGGAGCCATCTTTATAGAAACCAGCTGGGAGGTTGGATGACGTCTTTGTTTTACAGGTCAGAGTGAGGTCTTCTCCCTCCGTCACAGGGAGGACAGGACTCTGCAGGATCACTGGTCCACCTCAACACAGAGACAAACTACAGCATGTCATCCATTCACACACAGCTTCATCAATACTGACTCCACAGTCTGATCTTACCAGTGACAGTGATGTTGATGCTGTTACTGGTTGCTCCCTCTCTGGACTCACACCAGTAAACTCCACTGTCCCCTGGGTGCATGTAGTCGGTGTTACAGGAAGAACCAGCAGGTTTTCCCCAGCCATCTGCACACTGAGTCCTGTTGTCTTTGGTTGTGTTCCTCCTCAGAGTCCATCCAGCAGAGCTGTCCTCCTCCTCACAGCTCAGAGAGACAGACTGTCCTCTAAACATCTGAGAGCTGCTGGGACTCACAGTCAGAGAGGCTGGAGGGAGGAGGGACAGAAAGACAGAGTTATAGTTCTAAGATGATTTGTATTTTGCAGATTATCTCCCCATTGCTCATAATACTTTCTCAATGTCTGCTTACTACTGAACTGTAATGATGATCTGGTGTTAAACACAGCAGAATATCTAGCTACATGTGTGATACTCTTGTTTTATTTCCTGTGAAGCCGTTTTTTCCTCTTTCTCTGGCAGCCCTGGTTCTGAGTCACTTTACATTTATCAGTTTTATCTTTCGCTGTCTATTCTGTGCACACTGCTTCCTTCAAAAACTGTTTTATTGTATTTATAAACGTCCCCCGCTCAAACACTGTCCTAAACAGAGGCGTTGTTAGGATCTTAAAACATTGTGGGCTTAGCCCAGGCCAGAAAAGACATCTAGGGGGGTTCGGGGGTATGCTCCCTCAGGAGATTTTTTTTTTAATTCAGGTATTTAAATGAGTCAATCTGGTGCAGAACAATAGTTCTAATACGTATTTCAGACAAAACATCTGCTGATTGGATGCAGACCATTTTGTGTGTGTGTGTGTGTGTGTGTGTGTGTGTGTCTGTCTGTACGTGTTTGTGTGTGTCTGTAGCCTGTGTGTGTGTGTGTGTGTGTGTGTGTCTGTAGCCTACGTGTGTGTGCGTGTGTGTGCGTGTGTCTGTACGTGTGTGTACGTGTATTGAGGCTTTTTGGAATTTAAAAATTCATAAACGTTAACACCAACGATAATTATTACAAATTGGAAAGCTAAACAAATTGTGTAAATGACCCTAATACACAGTATTGTTCTATGTGTAAAGTTTGTATTGTAATGTTATAGATCTTTTATTTCGTTGTTTCCTGTACCACTGGAAGCTGGTCAGACCACGCACTTAGCTGTTTACTGACCTTGGTTTGTTGTGCAGCTCAGCAGTGAAGTCACAACTAAAGAGAAATGAACCTTAGGTTAGTTAATATGCAGCAAGACAGAAACAAAACAACTCTGGTCATAAAGCACAGAAACACAACTATGATATTAGATAGCCTAATTATGAAGAAAAACATAATATTTAAACAGACATTCAATGTTTTGTGTTTTATTCCCAAACTGGACCACAGTAACAGAAAAGCCATTTCAGTAAATCAGAATCAGAAAAGCTTTATTGCCAAGTATGTTTACAAACACGAGGGATGTGTCGTGGTATCGTAGGTGCAAGTCACATTAAAGCATTAAAGCAACATGCACAAACACACCGAGTAAAATAGTAAATATAATAATATTTTATTATTAAAAAATATTAATAGTAAATAGAAATTAGAAAATGAAGACTATTGTGAATTTGAGCAGACATGCATGCACCAAAGGTAAAACAAACTCAAAAACTGCTCCGCACATTGTAAACAATTGAAACACTCGTAGTAGTAATGTTTCTTATTGTGTGCTCTTTACTGCCGAATTACCAAGTAGGGTTAAATAAAGTTAGTACTCTTGTCTTAGCTTTATAGATATATTAGCTGTGTGTGTGTGTGTGTGTATGTATATATATATATATATATATATATATATATATATATATATATATATATGTATACACAAACACACACAGACAAAGTATTCTGATATACAATATCTTGTGTCACTGAATTCAGTCTTTGCAGTCCTTTAATTGCTTCTCTCAAAACAGCGGACATGTTTTAGAACTGACAAACCCTGAAATAGTAAGTTGAATTTACCCAGCAGCAGCTGCAGAGATGACTCCTCCATTTGAAATGTTGGTCATATGAGATCAGCACATTAGCGTCTAACCAGACACACCATGTAAAGCCCACCTCCTATATCGTCACGTGTCCTGAGTTTTTGAGGAAATAGTTTTTTTTATTTTGTATTCACACGTCAGAAGATATTGGGGAAAAGAAAACTTACTGCCTTTGAAACAGCACACCTCAAAATTAACAAAATAACTTGTTGTGAAGAACTGTTATCAGAATCTCAGTATAATCTAGATTAATGGAGAAGAGTGGAACACAGCTGGACAGTTACTGAGTATGTTTACATGCACACCAATATTTCACTATTATTCCGAATACGACAATATTCTGAATTTGATGCAGGTGAATTTTGATGCATGTAAACAGCATACTCCGGTTGGATATTCCGATTAAGGCCGTTTTGCGAATACAGCATTTTCAAATTAAGATGTGTATTCTGGTATTATTCAGGTTTTAGAGACATTCTTTGGACATTTAATACAGCGCATTCAGAATATGCGTCTCATTTGGGGGTTTTACCGTAGTTTACACCCAGTTTACGGCCTCTTGCCTGTTTACGGCTTATGGTCAGCTTTATGCATTGCTAAGGTTACTGTACGCAAACCAACTAGCCAACAGTTTGCAGGGCTGCAGATCCGATAAGAAGGAGAAACACAGCAACTTTTAAACATTATCAAAGACTTGGATGTCATGGATGTTTTTGGATATGTGCACACATTTTTCAAAAAGCTGGTTGAAAGAATGAAAGAGGGACGCTGTGTTCACACGCTCCAACAAGTCCTCCACCGCTGGGAAACTTCAATAAAAACATATTTTGCACGGCTGCATCTAAACGGGAATATTAGTGGAATATTCAATGTCATTAGCCATGTGAACAGCTTAGAGGAATATCATCTTTTTCGTTTCCATCCACTTGTCAATCAAATTATATGATGTTCAGTAAAAAAAATGTATGCGAGTAAAGCTGGTGAAAGTGTGTTTCCATCCAACAGCGAATAAAAAACTGTTGCGTAATGAAGTCACATGCTGTTTGCTGACAAATTGATATATTGAATTGATTTGAGACTTTGAATTTGAGTTTCCATTCATTTTCAAACTCAATCGCACAACATTCAAGCAAACATTAACTAAATTATTTCAGATTCATAGCCTTTCACTTTTTGACTTTTTAAGGTAGTGTCTTAACGCAACTACTTGGGCTTCAGGGCCAAACAACACATTCTATCCCACAGAACTTTATGTTTGAGTAAAATATTACATCTATTTATCCTAGTAGGGATGCATATTTAGATTGTTTTTCCTGACCGATAGCCCGCCCGTGTTAACCGCTTATTAACCGTTAATCAGCCGACTAAGTCCAAGTCCACCCGTCTGGGAGAGTTAGCAGCCACAATGTTGCGTACATTGTTGTTAACACATGAAGCAACTTTCCCAGTCCCCAAGTCTCCACCACAGCAGTTAGTTTAGCTGCATGGTTGTCAGCTGTGGGTCTGCCTAACATACTCTGTGTTAGTAGGAAGTAGGGCTGGGCGATATGGCCTAAAAAAAATCCCTGATTTTTTTCACAAAAAATCTGATTCATGATTTATATCGATTTTTCTCCCCTTACTTAAAATCAATCTGCAGATGACAAATAAATGACACACACACATACACACACAGGGCATGTGTACCATGATGATTATTCATGCCGATTTTATGTAAATATATATTGGTTTGAGTGTTTTCCCTACCATTGTATTGGGGGGTGGCGCCCTCCGTCAAAGAATGACAAAATGATATTATGCTATATATTTAACAAATTATATTATTATGCTATATATTCAACAACAACTAAACGGATGCGTGAGATGAAGCTGTTTTCACACATACAGGTAATTTACTTCTCGTTCCTCACTAAAAGTTCAATTAATTTTGACTTTAGTCGTACAACTTTGCCCCTATTTTCACCTGTTGCTGAGTAACACACATTAACATGCCATGGTCTCATGAGTGTAGCATACCTGTAGCAAGCTCCTTCGTAGTAACCATAGACTGTATACTATTAATATTAACAGTCTACGGTAGTAACTAGCGGTAAAAAAACAAACATTAAAGAGGAGCTCCGTGCAACAGAGCGGCGATTGCTAGATATTTAAGCTGCTACAGACCTCCGTCACAGCTCGGTCGTATCAGTTGCTTTTAGTAGATGTGTTAAGCCGCAACAGAGTTCCGGTGCTCCACATGGTGCTCCGTCAGGTCAGCTGTAGCTGGTGGTTCAGTTATCCGAGAATAGGTGACTTTGAGCCGGGTACAGAGCACCATGAGATGCCGGTCATTTCGGCGGAGATTACGGTTAAGTAAGTAATGAAACGACTAGTAAAGAAAATAATTAATATTAGCCACTGTCGCTGCCATGTTGTTTGGGGGAGGGCTGGGCCCATTCAGAACTACGTAAGCCTAGATGGGATGTTGGCGAATGTTAAGGAGAAAAAACAATACTCGATTTGGGGCCCCTAGCAGCCGCTTAGTTCGCTTATGCCTCGGGCCGGCTTTGAGTGGAGTTTGACATTTGAGCCAGGGAGGGCAAAAAAAAAAACTCACTGTAGCAGCTGAGACCTGGCCTACTACTAGTGGAACACAGCACGAGCACATATGGACAAAACAAACATAATAAATAAACATAATGTTTATTTTTAAAGTAGATTTTAAATTACATTGTAACAATTTAACAATCCGCCCTTATGAAATCCAATCATGGCACGGCTGTCTTGGAATGCAATAGACAGACGGTGGCGGGATGCCCCGACACTTAAATTCAACTAAAATGTAACAGCATTTAGCATTTAGTAACAATTACATATTTGGGCATCACCATTCACGCATCCCTACAGCGAGTTGTCCGGGACAACTATGAATCTATACTAAGTAGTTTCAAAGGGATCTAGCCAATTGGTCTGCGCTGCTGTCATCGCTATGGTCCAGGATTGCTGTTGTTAAATGAACATAGTTCCTTGTGTGAATTTCTTAAGTACAATGATCCCCTTACCCCTGCCAATACATTTTTGGAAGAAACTTGATACCGCAATTCGGCAGTATATTTGGAATAATAAACAACCCAGGCTTAAATACTTTACCCTGCAACACACCACAAACATGGGAGGCCTGGCCCTCCCCAAACTTAAAGGCCCTGACACACTAACCTGCCGTCGTAAGTCTGAGGGGCCGTCGGCCTTCGTTTTGGCTGACCTGACATGTTCAGTCGGAGGCAGGGCAGTCGGGACTCACCCGGAAATGGGTAGCGGGATGAGCGTGACTAGAGTCTCTCAAAATCTGATGAAAATCTTTTAAAGTGACCTTTGTTGATCTGAAAGGAAGACAGATTCAGCAACTGCATGACCTATTTCTCTCTTCAAATGTTTTCAGAAACATGTTTCGGTGAACTATTTTAGTCCAATATGAGATCGTATTCTGAACGAGACGCCACGACAGTCTGGCTTTGAATTTCTGGAGAAACCAGACCCACGTGACGCGTTCATCCAATCAGCTGCCTTTTTTCATTTTTTGGGCAACAATACAGATTAGCGTCGCCTGCCGCAGGTCAACAACATAACGCCAAAGTGTCTACGTCGGTAGGATTAATAAATAAAATGCCTCCTAAAGCTAAAAACCCAGTTTGCAGCGGTGGAAGCCCGGTGCTCGGAAGCTCCACCAGCCGCTACGAGTTGATGTCGCTGACCAAGCCATTGAACCGGTTCTCGCTGTCGCATCTCCTCCAGCAGCAGGGCTCCGAGCCGACCACGGCCCGCCTCTGAGCATCGGAGAGCCCCATTCGGTGCCGTGTGTGTGTGTGTGTTGTAGTAAAGAGAGCGATTGGGAGAAGGAAGTTTGTGTGAGGTGGACCTGGTCACCACAGACCCAGATCTTCTCAGCTGTTGCTACTGTCATATGCTGCACTGTCTCTTCATGTGGCACATTATGTTTGGCACATTGTATGGGTCACTTCTTATATCATAACAAGGTAATAAATTGTGTAATCAAGTGATGACTGATTAACAGTAATGGAAATGCTAAATGCCCTAATACCTGTTGATACTACAACAATACAAAGTATAGGCTCTTAACCTTGCAGTTTTGCACATATCAAGTAAGACTTGATTTCTCCATTTCTTTGCACAAAACTCTCCAGAAAGTGCCATTTAATGGTTTATTTTTATTTTTTTATTCCGGTGACCACCCTAGGGAGAGCCCCACATAACAAATCTCAATTTAACCCCTGCCTACCACAATTTTGTTGTTTTGTGCTATTTAAAATATTTATCCGACTTATGTAATGTTTCAGACACTTCTACTCAGACTCATGCCATATCTGCCTCAAGGTAGGTTGAAGAAGTTCTCACCCTTCCAGCTTGTCGTCTTGACTCTTATGCGCCTCAGACTAGACCTGCCAATACAGCACCTTGGCTGTCTGATTCGGGTGCACAGGACAACAGCCAGTGATGCCTTTCACCATACTCTCAGTGTGATGTACTCACGGCTGTCTCCACTGGTGTACTGGCCAAGCAGAGAAAGTTTATTGGCCAGTATGCCACACCAGTTCGTGGAATCATTAACACTATGCATTTAGGAGGCTGTGATTCTGCCAGACTTGTCACTTATGCTAAAGGAGAGTTGCCTGTGCTTGGATGTCTGTCAGCAACTGCTGCAATAGCAGATACACGCAACAAAGCTCATACAGACTTTTACAGTTTTAAAGCTGGATCACCTTTGTTGGGTCTGGACTTGATTAATGCACTCAATGTCAACATTATTGTAGGCAAAGTCGTGGATGAAAATGAAGATGCCAAATCAAACTCGGATGTGTGAAAGATTTCATTCACAAAGTTCCGACAAACAGTGCTGTGCAGCCAGTACGTCTAAAGTTGAGACGTCTTCCATTGAGCATCCGTGAGGAGGTGTCAGCGGAGCTCAACCGCTTACTCCAAGCATGCATTGTGGAACAAGTGGATGCCTCTGAATGGGTGAGTCTCCTTGTAGTAGCAGGGAAGCATTCAGGAGGGCTACGATTGTGTGTTGACCTTGGTGAACCAAATAAGAGTGTGATCATGGACTGCTACCCTCTTCCCCATATGGAGGACTTGTTCTCAACGCTAGCAGGTGCCACACACTACAGCCAGATTGATTTAAGTTCCGCTTACCATCAACTACCGCTGCACGCTGAGAGCCGCAATTTGACCGCTTTCATAACGCATGAGGGCGTCTTCAGGTTCACACGAGTCCCATTTGGCCTTGCCTCCGCTCCCTCTGCATTTCAGAAAATGATGCAGACAATCCTGAAAGACCTGCCAGGAGTACAGAACTATTTGGATGATATCATTGTGTACGGAGACTCAAAAGAAAAGCATGACATGAACCTGCGAGCAGTCCTTCAGCGTCTTACAGATGCAAACCTTCAGATCAACTTTGACAAAAGCTTGTTTGGTCAAACCAGCATTCGCTTTTTGGGGCATGCGATTTCCAAAGAAGGGCTACGCCCAAGCCCAGATCATCTGACTGCCATTGCTGAAGCCCCCGCACCGAACGACATGGCAGCACTACGCTCCTTCCTAGGACTGACTTCCTGGTTCAGCAAATTCTTGCCAAACTATGCTACAATGGTGGAGCCACTGCAACAGCTACTCAGAACTAACACACAGGCCGAGCTACAGTGGAATAACGCAGCAGACCAGAGCTTCATGGAACTGAAAAGGATGCTTCTGAAGAGCCCAGCTCTGGCTGTCTATGACTCCAAGCTACTTATGTTAGCTACTTATGCTACCTATGTTACTACAGATGCTTCAAATTATGGGTTAGGGGCTGTACTGATTCATTTACACTCAGATAAACAAGAATGCATTGTGGCCTTCGCTTCTCGCACGCTGTCAGCTGCAGAGAGGAAGTAGTCAACTACTTAAAAAGAGGCCTTAGCCTGTGTATGGGCAGAGGAAAGGTGGCGTACCTACCTGTGGGGATGCCGATTCACACTCCGAACTGACCACCAAGCACTCATGACTCTCCTAAACACTAAAGGCATGAACCAAGCTGGCATGAGGATTGCCAGATGGTCAGCTAGACTGATGTGTTTCCAGTATGACATGCAGCACCGGCTGGGTAGTCAGAATTTGTTGGCTGACTGCCTCTCACGTGTTCCCCTTGACGACTCCAACAATGAAATGGAGTCTGAGGACGACCTATACACAGAAATAGCTGAGGTTTCTCCACTTCTTGCTGCACTGCCAATTTCAGAGTTCAAAGCTGAATGTGAGGACTGTCTTGAACTTACACAGCTGCAACAGGTGAGCCGTTCCGGTTGGCCTAAGGTGAAGAATGCTCTCCCAAGGGATATACAGCCATACTTCTTGGTGCGGCATGAACTCGCTGTTGAGTCGCCGCTTGTCTTCCGTGGAAAACGCCTGCTGGTTCCCAAGTCTCTTCAGGAGAAAGTGGTACATCTGGCGCACGAAGGTCATCTGGGTGTAGTGCGCACAAAACAACGCTTGAGAGAACTTTACTGGTGGCCACACATGGATGACCTGGTCCACAGTGTGCTGTCATCATGCCAAATCTGTCAGTCATGCGACAAAACAGCCAAAGTCTCTCCGGCCCCTTTACAGCCTGTGGAGCTCCCAGAGGGCCCCTTTCAGCATTTGGCTATGGATATTGTGAGTCCGTTTGAACGTGGGACCTATGACTGCAGATTTGCAATCACCCTCGTGGACTACTTTAGTAAATGGCCTGAAATAGCCTTTACTTCAACAGCAACTACGGCGATTCCCCACACACCTGCTTATTGACGGAGATTACACTAGACTTATTAAAAACAAGATAGACAGTTTTCTAAGCATTAACAGAGGAACCGCCTCGCCCACCACTGTTTGGGAATCCTTTAAAGCCTACTTGAGAGGTGAAACCATAAGTTATGCATCAAAGGAAAAAAAACAATATATCCTGAAGACCAATACACTTGAATCAGAGATTAGGAAACTTGAAAAGGAACTTTTTCAGACTCAAAATGAATTGACTTCTCATCTGCTAAATAACAAAAGGACTGAATCCAACATGCTAACCACTCGGGTGGTTGAAAATGCCATGGCTAGAACTAAACAACAGTATTATGAACATGGGGATAAAAGTGGTAAATTATTAGCCTGGCAGATCCGAAAAGAGGAAAGCTCAAGATGCATTCCCTCAGTTAAAACATGGGACAGCAGAAAACACCAATCCAGAGACTTCCTCAAAATCTACATGCCGTAGAGAGAGCCAGCCAGCAGCCTGGACAAAGGATTTTGTGATGACATAAGTCTGAGACAAGAAGTCATGTAAAGGGTGTAGGCGGATCGCTGCCCTATTTAAAAAAGATTTTTGGATCCAAACCTCCCACTTCATATGCATACTTTTTACTGACTTTTAAATATTTATTTGCACCCTGTGATGGTTAAATAATTGTTGTCTGTGTACAGATAATAGCAGATAAGGATAAGGAGGAGGCAAACAGGCCTACGACAATCCCTCCTGAACAGTTGGTTAGTGTGAATGAAGTAAACTTGATGCCTTACATACCTAATGTCATAATACTACAAACTGTCTACATAATGAATTCTCAAAATAAGTGTTAAATGTGTTCATTCAGGAACCTGTTGACCTGACCAAGGAGGGGATTCTTGAGGTCAAAAAGAAACTACCCTAGCATGAGACATAAAATAGCATCAATGTTTCTGAATTTACAATGCTTACAAACAAAATACTATAGAAATTATTTTGACATTCGTCTACGATATGCTTTGCAGATTCCAAGATGTTGTCTGGAAGACATATTGCTTGAGGTGGTCCTCCGGGATGGTGATACGGCACTGATGACCTTGGCCCTAGTCTGTTCCTCGTTCAGAGACATAGTTAACTTTAAATGCAGCATATTTATCACATCAAGCATAGTGTTAAAGTTCATAATCCTAAAGTTTTGTAATAATAAATAATTTGTGACTAATTGGAGCAGGTTCTCCTCCAAATTACCAAAAAGAATTCCGGACAATGTACTCGGTGCTGAACTGCTCCCAGTGCTATTGTCTATACAAGAGCTGCATGCCGGGTATGTATACTGTGTAATGTGCTTTGAAACTGGATGGCTGTTTGAGTTGTCACTTTATGACAAAAAGACTGTCTGAAACAAAAAAAACTAATCTAAATACTGTATCATGGCAAAATGCAAGTATGCTTTTGTTCTATACCGACGGAAGGGTTACAAATCAGGAGGAGGAAGAGGAAGGCGGGGTGACCTGTGGGGGATATATTCTGAGGATCCCCACCCTGGATTCTGCAGCCATTTCTGCCAACTAACAGCAGTATTTCCTGAGGAGGGATAACAAGGATTGGGGGCCTGTTTCACAAAACCAAGATAAGGGATTAAGCCAGGATTTCCCAGTTATCCTGGATGAATTTAGCCTTGACTCGGTTTCACAAAAGCAGAGGAACCTAAGTTACCATGGAGATTTAATCTATCTATAGCTAGCCTGCTCCTGACCAGGCTAACAGCCAGGGTTTATTAATCCTGGAGCCTTTTCTGATCACCCAGCAGTGGTTTTACCCTATTGTTATCAGCTTGGATTAAAATACAACAGGTGCATGTTGCTTTTCATTTAAGTACTGTTATTATTTAAAGTTGTGACCATTATTCATGGGACAGTCATTGTTACTGTTATATTGCTGTATGAAGACTGCTGTTCATATTGTTGTTAGAAGTTTAATGAATATATCACGACAGTTGTTGAGATAATTAGAAAAGGCTGATACAATTTCAAATGTGTTTTAAATGAAGTCAGTGATGAAGGGAAATATATGAAGTGCTGTACATGTGTGTTTCTATAGTGGACCAATGCACCTTAAATTATTTTAGTTGATACATTTTTTTTGTATTCTTTAGAGACTATAATTGTACATTTTTAAGAACATAACCTAATTGTACAATCCTCCCAATTTATAGTCTTAGTTCACTGGACCAGTAACTCTGTAGTGATGTAGGCTACTGTACATTCATGTAACAACAGGGAGAGGACACCCCAAAGGTTTTTGACCTTATATTTTGCTGGGTGGAAATAACTGATGAATATTCTCTGTTCCGTATGCATAGAATTTATCACTTAATTATCTTATAGTTTCTAGATTTTAGGGTCCAATGTCTTCAGTGTCTGTCTTGTCCATATATACGAGGGAGAAAAGGATATAATATGTAGAGAAGGAAACTCGTCCTCTATAAAAAATTTAAAATAAAAAAAAACATTAGAAAAAGCATGGCAGATAATAGCGGACAGACTGAATGATTTATCTAAAAATATACATTTATGAACTACTGCTCTTAACTGAAACCATTCAATGAGTCACTGTCATTTGCAAAAACGAACACTTGTACACTTTGCATTAAAAGAGAGCAGTGGAAGTTAATATGACTTAGGACAGGGGTTCTCTAAAATATTAATTTCCTAAGTCTTAGGAAATTAATATTTTAGCCTATAAGAGAGAGGGAGGAACAGAGTGAAAGAGATATTTACGCATTATATTCGCTTATAGCGTTATAGAAAATTGATCGTTATGGTAAATTTCCTGCGTATGATTATCTTTTGCTTACTTTTGAGGTAAAGAGTACAATTACAGTTAATTTGTGCAAATGATTAGTAGCCTAATACTTGAATGGTAGGATTATGACGGTTTACATTCAGAGCAGTGGTCAGTTAATGTATATATTTAGGCTGCTTACGCATTCAGTTATTCTTTTCTTTTTATACAAATAATGTGTTTCACGTCATCATACTTCCACAAGAAGCTGCTGCTCACTCTGTATAAAGTATGTAAAATGCATATTCTCCATTTTGGCATCAGTAAATCTGTGATCGACCTCGCGGTCTTTTGAGGAAAGCCGTGGACACGAGTCTACCTGAATTACTTCATCCTGGCTCGACCTAGTCTCTCCTCCTCAGCCTGACTCAACCTAGTCTCTCCTCCTCAGCCTGATTCGACCTAGTCTCCTCCTCAGCTCGACCTAGTCTCTCCTCCTCAGCCTGACTCAACCTAGTCTCTCCTCCTCAGCCTGACCTAGTCTCTCCTCCTCAGCCTGACTCAACCTAGTCTCTCCTCCTCAGCCTGACCTAGTCTCTCCTCCTCAGCCTGACTCGACCTAGTCTCTCCTCCTCAGCCTGACCTAGTCTCTCCTCCTCAGCCTGACTCAACCTAGTCTCTCCTCCTCAGCCTGACCTAGTCTCTCCTCCTCAGCCTGACCTAGTCTCTCCTCCTCAGCCTGACTCGACCTAGTCTCTCCTCCTCAGCCTGGCTCGGCCTTCGTGAAACGCACCAAGCCAGGATGCACAGATTAGACTAGGTCAAGCCTCGCTTTATCAGTTATCCTGGATTTATATATTCTGCTTTTGTGAAACAGGCCCCCGCACACACAAGAATACAAAAATAAACATGTTACACTCTTTCTAAGACTGCTTTTTTATATTCTATATTGTTTTCACACTTCACTGGGACAGACATTGCTGCAAGGCGAGAGGGCATGAGACGGGAGGCTCCAGGTTGCAGCCAGAATTATTTTTTTAGTTCAAGTATAATAGTCTGAATTTATCTTGTAGACATATTTTTTTTTAAAGTATTTTATTAATTTGTATTATTGCCGTTACTGTTTTTGTTTATTACTGTAAAAAATACATCAAATATATAAAGTATTTAATTAATTAGCATGATAGTCATCATAAGCTTTTGCTTTGAAAAGTAGAAGCTCGGGGAAGCTTTTACTTTGAAAAGTAAGAGATATTTTTTTAAGTATTTTAAAGTATTTTATTCCAGACGCGAGCTGTTATTTTGAAACGTGGAAGCTCGGGGACAGCACCAGGCGGGACGGCATGACATGGGACGCTCCATGCTGCAGCCATACCCGCCTGCAAAATGGTGGACGGGCTCAAACCCCTGCCAAATCGTGATGTGACAGCAAGCTACCATGACGTATGTCCTCATTCTCATTAGGAGGGGTAAGGGAGGGACGCAAGCACGGCAACGGTCTCTATAGCGTTAAAATCAGAAAACAAATACACCAAAACAAATATGAACTAAATAATAAATCTAATGTATATAGCATAGTCATAATTTAAACAAGTCTCCCGAAGAGACACGGGTGTGTGTATGTGTGTGTGTGTGTGTGTGTGTGTGTGTGTGTGTATGTGTGTGCGTGTGTGTGTGTCTGTGTATGTGTGTGTGTGTGTGTGTGTGTGTGTGTGTGTGTGTGTGTGTCTGGTCTGAGAGACCTCCAGCTTACAGCGGGGTTTCTGAGCAGGACTGGCCAAGCGACGAGCTGGAAATCTAAACAGTTAATTTCTCACCTAAAGCATTGTCAGAAGTGAATTTAGTGATGAATAAGATGGGGAGAACTGTTAAAATTGTCCCGTTGTTATCTGTCTGTACCGGAAACCTGACCCTGGTTGACCTATAGGTCCCGATGCTGAGAACGGAACAGAGAAAAGACCCTGCTGTCCTGAAGTAGGAGCTGGAAGAGTTACAGGAACTGCAGCCAGAGGAACTTAAAAATCCCCAAATTGGTCCAGTCAGGACACGAGATTAAAAGTGTTCTAGTCATTTTATGTTCTAGGAACTGCAAAATCCCTCCAGTCGGAAAGCGGCTTATGTCTATTACCCCCCGGCAGTGATATTTTTTTCCCCACTATGGCCACACCAAGACCCGCCCTTTAATAGCTACTATTGGGCAGGTGTCCATGCTTACACAAGGTAACGTAACCTGATTTGTACAGGTCCTATCCCCTGACCAATCGGCTATCCTAACCTTAACCACTCAAGGTCAAATGCCTAACCCCAACCAATCCCCCCCCATAGACATTATATATAATGGACCAATAGATCCCGTGTCTCTAGACAGAGACCAGTGAATGATATTAGAAGTCTCTTTCCCGGTGCTGGCTGAGCGTTACTGAGCAGCCTCCAACTGAGCTTGAAGACGTAGATGTGACGTGAGCAACCTGTCTGAAAGTTGGAAGTCTTCTGGTAGCTGTGCCGAGAGAAATCTCAATCATTCCCAATCTTACAGAGACGGAGAGCGTAGGTATATGTAAGGAGATAACATAGGCACAGGCTAATTATTGATCACTAACATGCTAGTTAACATTAGTAATTAAACCTAAACAGCTAATGGAAGTCCAAACTGCCTGTGAGCTTCTCCTGTACTATACGGTAATTCCTCTACTGTGTGACAGTAAGTCTCGTGGTTATGACCCAATCGTTAGCCTATTGTTATAAAACCGTCTGCTACGGAGCCATAACGTGAGGTACAAGGTAATGGAGCCTTTTTATATATACTTACTACCCGTGAACTGGTACCAGATGGTTGTACTCCCAGTTCCAGTTTTTGACGTCACACACACATAAACAACAATGGCGACCCCTGTTGATACTGTACAGACGCCGCAGATTAACGGTGAGAAATTGAAATAACCGGTAACGTTAACATTAGGTAACGGCCGCTTCCTAGGTTGCTGTTACCTCACGTTAACGTGTGGTAACAGCCGCTACCTAAAGGTAACATTAACGTTAGGTAACGGTAACGTTAAGGTTAGGTAACCTAGGTAGCGGCCGTTACCCAACGGTAACGTTAACGTTAGGTAACCTAGGTAGCGGCCGTTACCTAACGTTAACGTTACCGTGTGGTAACGGTAACAGTAACGTTAACATTAGGTAGCCTAACCTGAAGCCTGCCAACAGCACAATGTTTAGCTTGCCAACTTTGACGGTGTACCATATGTCATTATTTTATCATCAGACGCACAAATCTGCTGTACATAAAAGTAACTAAACCTACTTTCAGTCAATAACCGTTTACCTGGATGATGCGAGGGTATTTTGGTGTGGGCAAAACCCAGCCCCAGATGACTCCATTATATCAGTCCCCCCAGGGGTTTTATTTCTTGGATGAGGCAAATACCTGTAGGGTTCTTCTTCATCTCCCACCTGGTAAGTTTTGTTAAACTACACTGTGTGAAAATAACAGGGGAACCTGCCTAAAGTTGTCATTATTGTTAAAGCAATCCTGTTAATAGTGACAGTATTGAATAAGAATGATTGTCGACTGCCTATTGCACTTCGACTTCTAATAAATGTCTTTCTTTTTTTCTACACAAAACACTGCAGCTTGAAAATATAGTCTCATTCTTGCCATAACATGTCTATTAGAAATCATGCAATAACCAGTCGACAAATATCTTTAAAACTTGGGACACATATGCATGATGTTCTTGACAGTTACATTTTATTGTTGATTAAGGAGTGAACTTGGAGGCACAAAGTGTGTCTGTGGAGTGTGTAGAGGGAGCCACAAAAATCAACAGTGAAGATGCAGTCCCAGGCACAAGTGATGCAGTAACAGGCCCCCGGCAATCCAGGAGAGTCAGAGCAGGAGGTCGTTATCTCAGTAGAAAGCACCAAATTTCGCATTTAGCAGATGAGGCATGTAATATATAAGATAAGATAATAGATAAGAGTATACAGAGAAGTTTCCATCTTAAAGGCCTATTGTTGATTTTTTTGTAGCTGATCTTATGTACTACTTGATAAACTCAAATTCAAACTCAAAAGATTTTGAATCAGACTTTCTAATTGTTTTTAATGTTTTTCCTGTCACAGGGATCACCTGGAATCAGATGGGGGTGAGCTCCCCAAGAGCCTCCAGGATCTGAACAATCAAATAAAGAGAGGAAAAAGGGGGAAAAGAAAATTGTGGGAGGAGATTGCCACAAAGCTGACAGAAAAATTCCACTTACAATGTAGTTCTGGAAAAGTGGCACGCAAGTGGCAGAAACTTATTGATGGGTATAAGGCTATTAAAGATAACAACAATAGTACAGGGAGGGGGGCCATGAGATTGAAGTTTTAGATAGATAGACCAACACACCACACCACTGGCACGAAGGCCGAGGGGGGCAAGGGGGCACACAGATACACTGGCAGAAGCAATTACAAATTCAGACCAATCAAGAGATAGGAGACATAATGAGTTGTTGGAGGATTTTATGAGAGGGTACCTGAACATCAATAACGAACAATAAATATTAATAACATAACACATAACATTTATTTATTATTATTTATATTTATTGACTTGTTTGTTTAACTAGCATTTGAGTTTCTGTGTTAATTCTTCATTAAATCTAATTTTATATTTATACATTTGTGGTTATTGTCTTTTTGGTGTAACATAAAAGCACAATGCACATTGGAAGTAGGGGAACATATATTGAATTTAATTAACTTTTGTAAAAAGTTCTAAAGGTTCTCATCCTCATGACGAGGGCAACCAGCGGGATGGTCCTCGCAAATCGTCGGCAGGTCCAGCGCAGAGGTTGTGTAGCATGCAGGCTGACATGATCAGCATGACCACCACGTCCAGCCTGGTGTTCTGTAGGTCCCTAATCCTCCTCCACTTGCATTTGACCCTGTCAAAATATAGTATAGAGGAGGACAAGGTCAGTGACTTTATTGTTTGAGAGTGTGTTTCTGAGATTGCGAGTTTGATTATGAGCCGTGACATAGTATTACCTGCCAAACGCTTGTTCCACCACAACGCGTCCTCTGCTTATTTGAGTGTTCCTCTGCTGATCCTGGATGGTCAGGGCACCGTTGTCCCGCTTTGATGTGGCGATAAAAGGGTATTCCCGACTGATGTAGGCGCTGTCACCTAGTAGCATGTACCTTAAGATAAGAGGACAGATTTTATTTATACCAGGGTTAGGGTGGGAAATGTATGGAGGGTATGCAAGTTACATACTTGTATATTTGAAGTAGCAAACAGCATCAGTATTCTCCAAGACGCTACAAAATACTAACCCCTCCATTTTTTCACCAGACCTCTCAAAGAAGGTGGATTTCCTGAGGATCCTGGAGTCATGAACCCTGCCTGAATCAATGTCAGAAGTGGTTAATTGTTGTGTATGCCTAGAAGGAAAGTGCTTCCAGTATACTGGTGCATGGCAGTCACAGGATTCAATAGGCACTTACCAGGTGCTCCTACAAAAATGTCGCAGAATTTCCCTGTTGCATCCACAATCCCCTGGAGGACAATGGAATAATATCCCTTTCTGTTGAGGTAGTCCCCTCCTCTTACAGGTGGCCGCTGTAGCTTGATATGGCAACCATCTATGGCCCCTGCAATGCACAATGTTAATGACCTTACAGTTGTGAAAATGTAAAATTTCCCGATCCCCTGAGGATTAGTAAAAGCAATAATAATGTACCTATGATGTTGTTAATGCCACACATCGCCCTGAATGCAGCAGACACTGACAGAGAGAGATAGAGTTTTTTTTTTGTAAATGTAAAAAATATCTAAACCTACTACCTGAGTGCAGATGACTGGGACACATCAAATTTGTCCGAGAGCTCTCGGAAGCTGTTCTGGTTGGCCAGGTACCAGAGGAAAAGAGAAACCTGTAAATAAAGAATGTAGGTCCTCAACAAATAACCACAAAGGGAGAAACATAGTTTATGTATTTAATTGGGGTATAGCTATTAGAATAAAATGCCAGGATGCTTCAAACAGCCATTCTTTATCGGGCAGGCCTACCTTTTGCCTGAGGGGAATCTCAAATTCTTTCTGTTCTCTGTCCAGACCCTGCCGTCTCAGGACCTCCAATAAATAATCAAATTGGGCATGGGTTACCCGGAGATGTCGGTAAAAAGTCCCCTCATCCATAATGAAGAGACGCTCCCATTCCACACCAGTCTTCAATATTGTTTTAGGCATAGCAGATTGAACAATTGCATTTCTGAAAAGTAAGTTGAAACAGGCTTAATGGCAGAATAGTAAAATTATCATAATGTGATTAATCTTTTAGGAGCTAGGCCATTCACTTTACTGTAGAATGACATTATTGGTCTTCACTGTTGACTATTGAACTGTGTGTATATTGCGTGTGTTCAACAGTTGAAGCAGAGCATCAAAACAAGGTTGCAATTGTAAACTTGAACTGTTAACATTTTCGCTTACACAAGCTGGTCAGATACATTCAGATTGACTGTCTGGTCAGGTCAAGGTACCAACGTCTCACTAACGTTTACTCAGTAATCGTTAGTGAGACCTTGGTAGCACCGTACGCTGCTTGTGCTGCCAGGCCTAGCTAGTCTAGCTATAACAACCAGTTCGTGTTTTGAATATCATTGAACAACAACTGTGGATGTACGCTTAAAATCATGTAAGCGATAGTTGATGTTATTGTCATCCTAACAAGGAAGAAGTACACTTATCTTAATGATGGATCCAGTAAGATGATTGTTAAGATAGCTAGCTTCCAGTTGCTGCTAACATCATTCAAGACTAGCTACACTAACGCTAACACAACAAACTAAACAGCTGGCAAAACGCCCACCTACGGGGAACGCCCCTTTTTTTTTTTTAAAAGGAGGCTTCATTGATTACTTTATGCGCAGTTCCTCCTCCTCCTCTTCGCTCAGTTGAACAAGGATCCGGCACCTTTGGCAATAGAAAGTTTCACATAAAAATATAAATGCTGCACGGTTGGCCATATCGGTTTGTCAGTTCGTCACTTGTCATAACGGTCGTAACTTTGCCTGGAACGCTACAAAGTCGTGAGTCGTGACTTGAAGTCGTAATTTACGGGCTAAAAATTGTGTCTGGAACGCACCATAATCCAGCATAAATTAGCCACAACCAATAAACATAAAAAGAAAAGAAGTCCCGCCCTACTCTGCCTCTGATTGGCTAGTACTCTTTGCACTCAATGATTGGATTGGTTATGTTTAGGCATTTAGAAGGTAAACCTACAGAGGCAGATTAGGGTGGGACATCCCTTCACCTCGCAGGAAAACCAAAACACACTCCCTTTTCCCAGTGTTGCCAAGTCCGCTTATTATAAGCGACTTTGGGCTTGTTTTTTCTGTAAAGTGGCTTACAAATGTTGGTAGTCGCGGGCCGCGTTTTTTTTGGGCTTTTTTGGGTTTCTAAAGTGTAGATGCTTATTTGGGCTTGTTCACAGCTCCATAATAAGTTGTCAAGCAGATATTTTCTACATGTTATTTAAACGTAGGAGTTTGTCTTGCCTGTTCCTTCTGTCCCTCCCCTTTCCCCTTACACACAGGAGACATCCTGCTTCTAATTGGCTCTGACCCAGATGGCAAAGAGTACTAGCCAATCAGAGGCAGAACTTGTTTAGGAAAACGTCAGTGAGTGATGTTCTCATCACTCACTAAGATAATGGTGGTGTTATTCTTCATGTTTATGAGGCTAAAGTGTTAGGAGTCTTAAGAAAAATGTTTTAGACCAAGCCTCATCCTCACCTGTTCAAATGGTTTGGACTGGAATGGTTTTTAAACCAGTTTAGTTTATTTAAGTCTTTTATAACTCACTCATTTGTGAGTGTATATAATAATAATAATAATAATAATAATAATAATAATAATAATAATAATAATAATAATTTCTCCTGTTTCTGGGTTATAGATATTTAAAAATGGGATCTTCTGCAGTCCCTGCAATAATAAATAACGAATTTTGTGAATTCAGGATGATATTTATTTGTGTGTGCAAATTTTAATTATCAGAGGTTTACTGTGTATATAATGTACTTGGTACATCAGTCTATATTTGATATCCCATCAGTTTTCTAATGTTAAATAATGTCAAAAGGTGGTTTAACTAACTCTTGTAATCATTGTCCTGAAGCTCAGGGGGAGATAAATAAAAAAAACTACCGTGTTCACAGAACTTCCTCTAGTGATGCTTCCTCTTCCTCTGTAAATATAACGGTTCTTCTTTCATCTGTGAAGGTTATAACGGAGGATCTACTCTCTCTCAGCTCTCATGGCTCCGTTTCTGGTCCTGTTGTTATTTCTCTCTGGAGCAGCTTCAGGTAAATATCAGCTTTGATTGATAAAAGGTTTATGTAACGTTAGAGATTAAATGTTTTAACGTCATGGGCGTAGCTACATTTGGTCTAACACATTTCCCAAGAGCAGTTATTGACTGGGACACAAATAATACACCCGATAATGAACTTGTATATGTTGTGTGTAGTTGGTGAACTCCAGTAAGTAGTCTGGAAATCTGTTTTATTCTCTATAAACATCGGAGGAAGTGATTCTTCTCTAATACAGAGGATGCGGAACTGAGCCTCAGCAAGCTGGCTCACGTTAGCTAACTAACATAGCCGTCTCATGGAGAAATACATCGGTTACATCTTTATACATGACTACTTTATGTACTAAGCATCATCTGTATTAGAGAAAAGAATCACTTTATCTGATGTTTAAAGTAAATAAATAGACTTTCGGTCTACTTCCTGAAGTAGCGTGGTGAAGTTGGCCGGACGTTTGATATTCACATGATATTTTATTTTAACTTTCCCTTCTTTATAGGAAATTCTTTTATTAGGAATAAAGCTTCATAGCACTTCATCATCGGTTCTGTGTAAGGGACCGTCGACAAATTACCGTTTTGGTAGATTGGCAAACAATTTTCTCTGAAAAATATTCACCAAAATTCAATAAAAGGGCCTTTTGAAATTCTGATTGCTATAGTAGTTTCCAATGGTAAGCCTCTACTTACCAGAAGTCATATGCTTCTCATATGTCACATGATAGGGAAACAGTATGCAATTAGAAGGTCAAAATATTCACCAACATTCAGTCTGTTGTCAAGCTCTTGGCTAAAGCAAATATACCTAAACCTAGGTCAAATATGTAACTGAAAATAGACCTGCATTTTGAGTCAAAACACCAGCTAGGCCTACATGTTTGTAGAGAGGATCTAATTACAGGCATTGTTCTTGACTCCTCTCTCTTGGTCAAAGGAATAAAAGTTAGAATTCTTGTTTCTAGAGGAACAAAATAAGTGATACATACATGTGCGTCATGTGCAGGGTTTATTCTGAAGATTGTGAGGCAGACAGAAACACACATGCATATGCAGTTATCTCCTCAAATATATGGAATGAATCGAAAGTTTTGGTTTTAAGGTAAAATGCAACAATAGGTTACTGATGAATAGTGTAAACATGTCAAACATAAACATATTTTATGTAGTGTTTATTTGTTTAAATGTATTGTATTAAAAGTAAATGCTTGGTGGTGCGCAGTGCATTGTAGGGAAGGGAAAACATGTTTTATCATGGGATACCTGAAGTTGTATTTGCAAGCATGTGTGTAGAAAGATTTAGTCATGACAAATAGGGAAAAACAGTTTAGGACTATTACTTTATCATGTTTTCGAAAATAATCTAATTTGCAATTTTTTTCAAAAATATTGCAATTTAATATGCGATTTTGTTTTTTTAAGATCTTTGTCTTCTGTATTATTCAACAAAGACAAACAATAAATCATTGTATAGTATTAACAACACATGATTAGATAGATTGAACAAACTGTTCTTTCCTGGAGGCCTGGGCTCTCATTTATAAACGTGGCGTACGCACAAAACGGGGCTGAAAACGTGAGTACGCCACTTCCCACGCAAAGGTTGTGATTTATAAAAAACAAACTTGACTGGGGAGAACGTGCGGTCCTCCACGCAAACTCTGAACTGTGCGTACGCATGTTATGGTACGGTGGCCCTGAGAGGCAAATAAACTACAGCACGCAACAATAAGACAACACGTGCAAATAGCCCACACCACAACGGAAGTGTTTCCAGGGGACACTTTTAAGTGATGCACACGTGCCTCAACCATTGGCTTTCCAGTTTTTCAACTCAGGACAGCGCCACTTCTCACTAATACAGATAGGACTGGAGATGAAAAGTATTTTTTAAATAAATATTATATAAAATCTTGAACTTCATCACTAAAGCTTCTTTGGATATAATATATAGTTCTGTTAAATCTTATTATATACGTCTGGTATATCGAAGCTGTCCCCGAGTGCCGTAATGCCTGCTGTTTTGGAAGATTTTATTAATATATGTAGTCTATAGATCCGGTTTCCCTACACTGTGCGACAACAGGCCGATATTATAATTCAATTGGCAGCAATTCCCAATTTATTTTTTTCTCCACCAGTCGTCATGATTCGGCATGTTTCGGTGTAACGAAGAACAACTGCCAGGGTCATTAACATACTGATCAGCATTCACGAGGTGCTTTACATTGACTATTTATGGTTAAAAATGGGCGTGCACAGGGCGGGATAAGAGGTTGATCCACGTACGCACACTTGTAGTCAATCTGTGATTTATAAAGGGAACATTGCTTACAGGTGTGCGTACGCACGGTTTTATAAATCTGACTTTTTTTCGGCGTACGCCATTTTAGGCTTTTGGGCGTACGTACACTTATAGTAAGGATCCTACGCACAGTTTTATAAATGAGACCCCAGGCCTGTATGTGATGATGACATTAGGTGATGCATGAATTTATATGAATGACATTTTTTTTTAACTACTTCAGTCCCAGTAGTATATTGAGCACTGACCAGCCTGGTGGAAACATTCATATGGAAGTCAGAAACAAATCACACAAACTAAAGTGCAGATGGCAGAAATATAAAAACAAATATGTGCCTTTACCACACTTAGTAGTATTTAGATTATTTAATTATTTACTGTAATAAACATATGTAAACATGTGGATTGGTTACGGTAGCAGTAGCATGCTGCTGGTGGTCTTATCGTGGGATTAACTGTACTGTATATAAAACCGTTGAAACAAGGCGGCCACAACGCTGTGAAAGCTCCCCGAACATCATTTATCAGAGTCTGGTTGTTACCCCTCTTAGTGGCATCTCCTCCTCTCCATATCTTTATAACGAGCTAGCTCACTGGAGCTAACCGCTAACCAGAGCTAATTCGAGCCCGAATGAAACCCTTAATTTTATTAAAACAGCTGTAAAAGTTTTAAACTACAACTCAGAGTTGATTTGAATGACAGAAATCTGCTCAAGGTACAGCGTAGCGTTACCGTGCTAAGTTGATGCTTTCTCTGCGGAGTGCAGACTGATTGCTCTCGCGAGTCATGTGACCAAATCGCAGCCTTTGCAATTATGTCTAAAACACACTTTTAGATTTGTGAAAGCTCTATTGTCTTTATGAGAACACCATAAAGGGAGATTTTACTGTTTTTCTTCACATGTAGACCACATAAGACCAGGTCCAGATCCAAAACCACTACACCTAGACTTGTCAAATCAGGACTACATTATCCCAGAGAGGCCAAAGAGTCTTAAAAACACAGTTTGAGATTTGTGAAAGCTTCATTCTATTTCGGAAAATGCGATAAAGGGAGACTTCACTGTTTTTTTTTTTTCATATGATGACAACTTTGAACAAGGTCTACATTGAAAACCACTAGGTCTAGCTGTGTGTGTGTGTGTGTGTGTGTGTGTGTGTGTGTGTGTGTGTGTGTGTGTCTCTCAGGGTACCCACGGGGTCTTAAAAGTCTAGTCTAGGTATAGTGGTTTTGGATTTAGATGGAGTTACAGGCCCGCAAATGAGATCCAATCTCCCGGAATCTGGAGCAAGACCGAGCACTAGACTAGAGTGTGTGTGTGTGTGTGTGTGTGTGTGTGTGTGTGTGTGTGTGTGTGTGTGTGTGTGTGTGTGTGTGTGTGTGTGTGTGTGTGTGTGTGTGTGTGTGTGCGTCTCAGGGTACCCGCGGGGTCTTAAAAGCATTGAAAAAGTCTTAAATTTGATAATCTCAAATTAAGGCCTTAAAAGCCTTGAATTTGGTATACAAAGTCTTGGATTTTGTTACAAAGGTCTTATATTTTTTTTGCCTTTCCTACGATTAAGTTCATACCTTAACAAAATTAACTGTTTCTAATGTAGGCTAATTTAAAACTGACCGGAGCCCGTCTCTGGACGCACCGGAGGACCGATACACAAAGTAAACACGCCTCTCTGACCGGTACGGGGGGTTAGCGGTTAAACTGAGCGGAGGATGTGCGGGATGTGTCGGGTGTGGCGGAGTCTGGCTGGCCGCTCGGCGCCTTCAGACAAAGCTCAAGCTAACAGGCTAACGGCTTATTAGCTAGTCAAACACCGAGTGGCTCCATTAATCTGCTCGGTGCGTCTTATAACAAACGGAGCGAGCAGCTGCCGGACTCTAACGTCTGTTGATCCGTGCAGGACTTCACGGTGAGCGGACTGTTTAGAGACGATGTGACCAGCAGGTAACGTTAAAGGTTCGCTGCTCCTGTAGCAGAGCTGCAAGTAAACCAGGGCTCTCACGTGTCACACATTGAGCGTGACAGTCACTCATTTCGGTCTTTTGTCACGCAGTCCCGCCACACATTGTATTTCTCACACGGAAAAACTATTTATAATATATTTAATATGACACCGCGCCCATAATGTTTCTGGCAAAAATATATTATAATCCAATAAATTGTATTATATGACTGATACTTTAAATACAATGTCTTATTTAATTCAAGTAGCCTACTTGTACATAATTATTTTCTAGGGTTTAAAATTGATACAGATGACATTTTCCCCTCATACTTCTGTCGGAATGGGTACCATGTTGGCATTGTATTTCATTTGAAATGGTATTAAAAAGGTCTTAAAAATCCTTGAATTTAAGTTGGAGGATCCTGGGGGTATCCTGAGTTATGTGTGTCTGTATATATATAGCGGATAAAGTGATTATTTTTGAATTCTTACGAAGAAGAACTTCAATTTCAGATACAGTTTAGTTGTAGCTAGTCATAATTATAATTTCAGATATCCAGAATGTTATTTTAAATATCTGATATACATTTTGACAAATGTAAAATTAGATAACTACAATTAGAATTACAACTAGAAGATAAGTTATATTAGTTATTATAATTAAAATAATCATAGTAATAATAGTAATAATGATGGAGGTCTTTTGAAATACCATGACTTTTCATTACTATTGTTTATTATTGTTTTTCAGATGGGATTGAGGTAACAGTGCATCCTGGACATAATGCCACTCTACCATGTCAGGCTGCTGGTTCCTCCATCAGAGCTGTAGAGTGGACACGACCTGACCTGAAGCCAGATACCGTCCTCTTATACAGAAATGGACGCTTGGATCCAACCTACCAGCATCCATCCTTTAAGGGCAGGGTGGAGCTGGTGGACA
This sequence comes from Perca fluviatilis, assembly GCF_010015445.1. Classification (NCBI taxonomy): domain Eukaryota; kingdom Metazoa; phylum Chordata; class Actinopteri; order Perciformes; family Percidae; genus Perca; species Perca fluviatilis. Next base: position 33,576,625 of record NC_053125.1, read on the forward strand.
GAGATCTCAAAGGCAGAGACGCGTCTTTAATTCTGAAGAATGTGAGCAGCAACGACACTGGAACATACAAGTGTGGAGTTACAACCAGTAATTCAACACCTACAGACAGCGACATCGACCCAATCACAGTCCGTCTGCAGGTTACAGAATCAGCAGGTGAGTGAGTCTCTCTCAGTGAGTTTTTCTGAGTATCAGGTTGTAGCTGCAGTTTCTAACATCAGAGAGGATGAAAGCTGCTCCACTATCCACACATCTACTGACTCATATGTTTTATTATCTTCAGGTTCTAAGGATAGAAACTCCTCTCCTGGAGGCCGAGACCATGGACTGGCAGCAGGTGTTCTGCTTCTTGTACCTTTGTTGCAGTGGTTGGTGTCCTGATGTAGAAAAGACATAAGGTCTAAGCTCTTTACACCTGACAGCTTTCTCATGTGCTGTATATACAACATGATTCTCATTACTGCTGTGGGTGTGAAGTCATGTGCTGATCTGCTATTTGATCAGTTTGCCCAAGCTTCTAAAAGGAAATGTTTCTTTAGTTGTAAATATCAGCAGATGGATATCTTCTAATCAGGTGTAAAGAGCTCTTCAACATGTCAGCTGCTTGTGTGTTTTGGTAATAATACATTTTACAGTGTTTCCCACAGATTAGGAAGCAATTTGTGTGTGTGTGTGTGTGTGTGTGTGTCCCAAGTGACAGAGAGACGGAGGAGAGCAGGGAAAGGAAATGCAGAAGAATGTATTTTAAATAGCATTTAAAAAAAAAATCCATAATAATAACGAAACTCAATGTGCGGCGGCCCGTGTTGATAGTGAGGCGGACCACCACACATTAGCCTACGTGTGGGAACACTGTTTATATGGAGGGGATTCTAAATGCTTGTTTTCTGCTCGGCCATATAAAGGCTTGTGTTGCTTGGAATGATATATTTCCAGCTAATGATATAATATCAACTAACCTTGAATAGTTTAAACTGAGGAGTTGATTACATTGTGAATATTGTTGTTATTGTAATTATGAAATCATCTGATGGAGCTCAGAATATCTCAGGGGGACATAGAGGACCAGTCTGTCTCTAAATAAGACCTTAACCAGTATTATTATCTATGAAGTAGATTTACATGAAGTTTGACAAAGGAAATGTTATGAAATGTGAATTATACCAAAGTGATGATCTTTGAAATCAGTTGATAATTATTTAATATGAATGGAAGGATGAAATAATAATGATCAAAGACATGATGGAAGTTGATAACTCAGTTTTAACAATCAGATACCTTAATGTGCTTTAAACTGTTTTACTCTTTTATCTTATTCTGGTAAATACTTGATTTTGCTACATTTGGATTCTCAAGTTGTTAGTTTTATATATTCATTTTTGTGCATTTTTTAGTCTTTGAACATAAATAAAGCCTCTCCAAATATCAACCCTAATATTGAAGTTCCAGTTGACCTGATGTAAATGTGTACAGGACGAAGTAATCCTGAGAGACTAAGATCTGATTCTGACAGAAACATTGGTGTCAGCTGAAGAGATCTTTGTCCAACATGTTTTTTCAGTAACATTACTTTCTCATGTGTCGTATAGTAACGTAAACTTCCCTTTTATATATATATATATATATATATATATATATATATATATATATATATATATATATATATATATATTGTGGAAAGGCAAACAGTTCAAATACACGTGATTGTCTACGTGGACAACACATGGACAAGATGCAGGTTGTTGTAGGAGGGATGGTCTCGTCATGCCAAAAGATGTTTCCCTCGTTGCATTGCAAGGGTACGGAGCCCCGGGAGGGTCAGGGCGATATATTTTTAGGGGACTACTATTGCGTTCCCTCGCAAAACTTTTCTTCTTCCGTTCCCGAGTAATGGGTCTATTTCCACTCAGCTGCCCAGCTCAACGCCACAATATGGATCAGCTCGTTGGATTTTAATTTGAGCTGGGAATGCTGGTATAGCCAATACTGGTCAATGGGCACATTCATATCTGTTCTATAATCAATAATATTTATTTAATGAATGAAAAGATAAAGTGAGATGAACCAACACTGATCAAAATAACAGAGAATCTGCAGCTCCCCTCGGAGCTTTAGAGCGGCTCCGCTCATGTTCTGCTAAGTCGTAGCTTGTGTCCATTTTATTTCTATGGTTGTATATAATTAGACAAATAACAGGTACAGATATAACATATTTAGACACCACCTAAATTAGAAACTGCATAATATGCTGCAATAGACCCAACATGAAACTATAAACTTAAAACCAAATATACTAATAATTATTATAAGATTTACCATTTTATCTTATTTGAAATCAAATACAATGACATTAGATCCCAAATGTGTTACAGTAGATGCCATGCTACCAAATTGTAGACTTAGACACTTAATGCCATATAAGGACATAACCTTTAGTCAGACTAAACCCTCAGACCTCAAAATAAAATAAATTTATTTGGCCTTTATTTAAGTTTCATTTTCTTATGTGTCATTTGTGGCTGATTAGAAGAAAACTGCCGTACACTAAGATATATCACATCAGGGGCCTCATTTATAAAACTGTGCGTAGATTCTATTCTGAAAGATTTTGTGCGCCAAAAAGTCAGAATTTTCGTACGCAAAAACAAAATTCTGTTTTATAACCGGTACGCACTCTTCTCGTTATAAATACGGACGTGCGTTACCTTATGTGGTCATGCACGAGCCTCACGCTCCTCCCAAGGTCGTTCCATATTTGTCCTAATAAGGTCCATGTTAATCAGTCAATGAATATTCCAGCCTTGTAAAGAGTCCTTTGATGACCAATCATGAAACGGAAAAATGGGGAAAAAAAACACGATTCAGTGATTGTGAGATGGATGTGCTCCTAACAGAGGTAGAACATCCAAACTAAATCCTGTTTGGAGGCCTTAACCCTTATGTAATGTTACACAGCCTTAATACTTGTTAGATTTAGCTCAGTTACCAATGATATATACATCATTTATGGTTCATATTTGCCATTTACCCCTTTGAGATCAGATTTTTTGTGAGAAAACAAGGAAATTCAATTATTGAAAACGTAAAAAATATAAACAAGATTTTTGATCATTATTGGTGCTTATTTCTTAGAAATTAATAAGAACAGGTGAAAGTGCTTCAAATGTAACAATTTGGTAACTTTGTGTGGGAATAGCAGGTGCAGAAAGACAACATTTCCACGCAGACACGACAACACAGACACCTACAATCAGACACAACAACATACACGCACGCACACATACACACACACACAGGCACGCACACACACACACACACAGACAGGAACACACACACACACAGACACCTAGAGTCAGACACGACCACATAAAGACACAGACACACACACACACCCACATACATGCACACAGATACACATTAAACAAACACAGGGCATTTCACGGCTTGGAATAAAACGTGATTGTTGGGTTCAGGAAAACCAAAACTGGGTTGGGTTCGGAAAAACGGGCCAACCAATCAAAAGGAGGTCACTAAAACGCAGTCTACAAAAACCTCGGGAGCATTACGCACGATCACACACACGGTCAAAAGGTTGCGGAAAACTGGGCACATTTTTACGCGTGGAAATTCTTTATAAATGCCGACTTTTGCGAGGAATGTTGCGACGGCAAATTTCACCCTTCTTCACGCAACTGTTTCTTGCGTGACAGGTTTTTATAAATGAGGCCCCAGGTCACATCTGGTCTCTACTTCACACGTCCCTTAGAAGCCCGTATAGACACCAGGCAGTGATGTAATTGTTGATGTAAATCTGATGTAATTAAACAGATTTGTCCCACACAGTAGCCTACAGGAATATAGACTATTTACAGGAAGAAAATTAACACATAGGCGACTGGAAGTTGATTGTAACCACAGTGAAGGCTGTTTTTTCACGTTTTTGTCCCTGAACTAACGTTCTCTCTTTGTAACACTACAAGGGAGCTGCAGAATCTCTGATAATTCAGTGTTTGTTCATCGCCACACCATGCAAACCTCTGACATCGCTCATTCTCTTTTTTATACATTTAAGAAATAGGCTATTGATGATACCCTATGTCAGGGACCAAGCAGTAAGACAATTAGGATAACAGGGGTTTGTTAGAAAAAGTGTTTTTTTATTTACCCAAAAAGTGCACAAAACAATATAACACCAAGAACTTAATATATAAAAAATAACTCAACTCAATATAACTTAAACCAAAAATAAGTATAACAAAAAATACATGTGAACAACAAAAAACTGCCTCCCCAGAATGAAACAACAGGAAACATATATAATAAGTGGACCAAACCAAATAACCACACAGGGGAAACTAAAATAGATATATATTGAACACACATATTGAAACTAATACAAATAAACCCCAACCTAAACCTAAATTCCCCTCCAGCATGGCATTTGATGGTACGGCCCAATTGGCAGGCCATAGTATATAACAGTCCTTCACCCTTGGCCACGCCTTTTCTGCATCAGGAAGGACCTCTCCACCAGCATGGTAACAAAGACAACAAAATAATGATTAATACAACAAAACCTTTCAATAGATTAAAGTATATTCCATTTAAACCATATAAAGCTATAGGAAATAAATGTGGATTACTAATCAACCAAACAGTGCAAGGTGTCTGCTTCAATGTTGAAATTATTTAAAGTGTGACTGAATTAATCAATGTGTACTAAAAAGCATGGGGTAAAATTGTGTACCATATTACCATTGCTGGCGGTTTAACCCATGTGGCTTAGGCCATCACATCCTATATGACAGGGGTTCTCAAACTTTTTTCGATAATGTACCCCCTTTGAATTGTGTTTTCAAGCCAAGTACCCCGTGACCAGCGCAAAACATTTTTACATAGATATAAAGAGGAACAATACAGTGTCAGCAGTGATAGATTTACTAAACAACACCCTCGTTACTGAAAAACCGTTAAATGTTACATTTCAAATGTTCAGAATCCATCACTTAATTCATTCAGTATTACAGCATAATTATTTTAGGAATTATGCATGACATATTTTTAAATGAGAAGTTTGCAAAAAAGTTCTCATACCCCCTGCAGTACTCCAATGTACCCCCATTTGAGAAACACTGCTATATGAGATATGAATGTACCCTGAGCAGTAGGTCTATATCAGCATAATTCCCAGCTCAAAGTAAAATGCAATGAGCTGATTCGTTGCTCTGGGCAGCTGAGTGGAAACAGACACCAGGCTCAGAAGGAATGGAAGAATAAATGTTTTGTGAGTTAAGTCACCTCCTCAAGGGTCCCCCCAAAAAGGAGATAAGTCAATTCCTTAAGGGTCCCCCCAAAAAGGAGGTAAGTCACCTCCTTAAGGGTCCCCCCAAAAAGGAGGTAAGTCACCTTCTTAAGGGCCATTATGAGATATTACTACAGCTGCATTTCTAGTAGAGATGAAACTGAGAAAACCTTTTCTCTGAATCTCTATCTGTTTAAATCATCTGAGACGGGCCGATTCAGACCGCTGCAAGTTTGCCATGCAATGCTCTAAAACCTCACAAATCTTTGGTCTGAACTGGCCTTCACTCAGCGTTGGAACAACCCTCTAGTTTCCCTGGTCGGTGTAGAAACAGCAGCGGTAACACCAGACTGCTGGGCAGATTTGACCAGAGTGCAGACGACATCGCAACACAGCCGTCAGCGTAGCTCAAAAGCGACGCAGCGTACAACGCAGAGCCACAGAGATACACCGCAAACATCAGCAACAGCGCAGCCAGGATGGCCACAATGGTGCAGAAAGCCCTCTGCTTCGATTGGTCCACCCGCTCCCTGTCCCCGCCCGCTTGCCCGGCCACGGACGAATCAGAACGCAGAGAATAGAAAGAGACGCTGAGTAAGGGGAAAACCAAGATGATGAGAAATGGAACTACGGGCAACGTGGGCACATAAAGAGATAATACACCACTCCACCCAAAGCACAGCAGCCAGACGCACCCACAGCTGATGTTTCTGATCCTGACCCCCCCCCCCGACTGTTTCAGCCCCAGGTAGGTGACGGGGTGAACGACAGCCAGGTAGCGCTCCACGCGGGTGAGAGTGTGAAACAGAGTCTGTCCGGGGGAAAACAATGTGCAGCCGCGGAAAAACCCGATCTTCATCTGTGGGAGATCTGAGTAAAACACGCAACAGAAGAAACAGCAGCCCAACACGCTGATCAGCTCCACGGCTGCCATGTGGAAGGTGAAGATGTCGGAAGTGGCTCGCTGCGCGTGCCGCCGCGGGGAGCAACGCGGGGGACGAGGGAAGAAGAGGAGCGAAGAAAGAGGAATTTGGTGGCGGTAAAGGCGACGGAGATGAAGAACGTGGAGGGAACGTCAAAGCAGTGGTACAACAGGTCCAGGGTGCCGTTGGTGGAAGATGCTTTTTTTGAGTTGGCGTGTGTGAGAAGTACAGAGTGAGCAAGGGAGGGAGCAGAAAGAGAGGAGCAGAGGGAGGGGATCAGAGGGAGAGGAGCAGAAGGAGAGGAGCAGAGGGAGGGGAGCAGAAAGAGAGGAGCAGAGGGAGGGGATCAGAGGGAGGGGAGCAGAAAGAGAGGAACAGAGGGAGGGATCAGAGGGAGGGGAGCAGAAAGAGAGGAGCAGAGGGAGGGGATCAGAGGAAGGGGAGCAGAAAGAGAGGAGCAGAGGGAAAGGAGAAGAGGGAGGGGAGCAGAAAGAGAGGAGAAGAGGGAAAGGAGCAGAGGGAGGGGATCAGAGGGAGGGGAGCAGAAAGAGAGGAGCAGAGGGAGAGGAGAAGAGGGAGAAGGGAGAGGAGCAGAGGGAGGGGAAGGTGCATGATAAGAAATATGGATAAATATCAGAGTAATACAACAACATTTGCGTTTCTTAAGGCCGTCATGCAGAGGCTCCACGTAGAGCTTCCGCCATAGCCTACGTAAGTGGCCTGATATTTATACTTGTGCGCTGTGTGTGTGTGTGTGTGTGTGTGTGTGTGTGTGTGTGTGTGTGTGTGTGTGTGTGTGTGTGTGTGTAGTGAGAGAGTGACGGTGATTATCTTCAGAGTGAGTACCGACTCTAGAGTCATAGTGAGAGAACCAAAGAGTCTCCCCTGTTCTTTTTGACCATGGTGGGAAATCTGGAGCAGGAGAATTTAACCCTCTCCTTGATTTCATGATGTTTATGGAGAAGGAGAACCAGGAAATCAGTTGGGGGGAAATGCAACGCTACCAAGCCACGGCCGAGCGCCGTAACGTGTAGTTACATTTTTCGAGAGGTGACGTCAGGCTACGGCGTAGACACGATTATGGCCAAAATGATAATCATGATTATTTTGATCAATATTGAGATCACGATTAATTATCACGATTATTTGTTGATTTTAACCAAACTAATTTTATTGTCACATAGGCTAATTACAACTGCTTTTCTTTACTGGTAAACTGGTAAACACTGTGACCGGCTTATGATGACCGACTGCTACCTGTTGTGGAGTTTTCCTCACGTTACTCTGTCCTCTGTGACTGTCTCTACATCTAGAAACTAAGCTGCGCGGTGCAGGGAACAACTCTGATTGGCTCATGGAGGCACGTGATCAGACAGTGGTTTATGGAGCGCTAGATTGGCTTTGCAAAAACTTTGATAAGGAGCGTTCTATGTTAACGGAATGACGCATTTTAAATATTGCTCGATCACGCAAATTTGATCGTGGGAAGCCAAAACCCTACCCACCCCTGGACACGTTTGGTGTGTCAGGGCCCTTGGGTGTAAAGCTTTAGATCAGTCCAGATAGTTTTGGTGTGAGCTGCCCGGTGTTGGAGATAGTGGGCGTAGAGACGCCTGCCTTCTCTCCAATATAAAGGAACCAGAAGGAACTGGGCTTGTGTCATTTGTGCAATATGTAGGCTATTGGGGTTGTGCAATATGTTAGTTGTGCAATAAATAGGCTATTTGGGTTGTGCAATATGTTAGTTGTGCAATATGTAGGCTATTTGAGTTGTGCAATATGTTAGTTGTGCAATATGTAGGCTATTTGAGATATGCATTTTGTCATTTGTGCAATACGTAGGCTATTGGGGTTGTGCAATATTTTAGTTGTGCAATACCCTCCTGAGAACCAAGGAAAAAAAAAATTTTTCCTAATCATATTTTTTTGTGATTCCATACCTGTGTAAGGTTAAAAAAAACATGCTACAATTTCATTTTTTTTATTTTTATTTACTTAAAGAATGTCCACTGTAGTGGACAACAGGATCATTTGAGTACGAAAACAGACAAATTTGGTAGATGTGGAGTCATTATTTACATGAAGATAGTCCTGATGTCCACTATAATTGACATTCATAAAATGGCAAATTTTTCAAAAGATACATAATGTAGTTTCTATCAGAACTCAATATATGTTTCCTAACACCTTAATGAACAAGAAAATATATGATTATCATAGTAACAAAACCATAGACAAACAATATTTGACTCATCTCTTATCTTTCCATAAAATGTGCTTGTTCCTATGCTGTCCATTTTGGATTGAAAGATAGAGGCGGTTCCCGGCCTCCCATCCAATCAAATAACATCACTGAAAAGCCCAGGATGTCCTCTGTACAGTACAGCAGGAATTAAGAGACTTGCACAAAAGATTCCAAGGAGAGGAATGAAACTCAAATGTCCACTACAGTGGACATAAGTCAATGGGCTGGGTCTCAGGAGGATATGTAGGCTATTTGAGTTATGCATTTTGTCATTCGTGCAATACGTAGGCTATTGGGGTTGGGCAATATGTTAGTTTTGCAAGATCTCATTGTGCAAGCGCTGTGCTACCCTTCTTGCGGAGAATGCAGCAGACAGGGTTGTTCAATTAAAAACTGCCACTGAAAGGATGAGTTAACGTGATATGATACTATATAGGGACCTGTCTAATGTATATGAGAGTATTACTATATAGGTACCTGTCTAATGTATATGAGAGCATTACTATATAGGGACCTGTCTAATGTATATGAGAACATTACTATATAGGGACCTGTCTACTGTATATGAGAACATTACTATATAGGGACCGGTCTAATGTATATGAGAGCATTACTATATAGGGACCTGTCTAATGTATATGAGAACATTACTATATAGGGACCTGTCTAATGTATATGAGAGCATTACTATATAGGTACCTGTCTAATGTATATGAGAACATTACTATATAGGGACCTGTCTAATGTATATGAGAGCATTACTATATAGGGACCTGTCTAATGTATATGAGACTATTACTATATAGGTACCTGTCTAATGTATATGAGAACATTAATATATAGGGACCTGTCTAATGTATATGAGAGCATGTTGTGTTGCAGTGCTGAGAGATGTTTATTTTCTGTATTTTGTGTCGTCTTTGTAAAGCTGCGGAACGGACAGAGTCCAAACTAAAGTTCCCTTCGGCGACAATAAAGTATATTTTATCTTATCTAAAGCGCCAAAAAAATACAGAAGGCAGATGTCTCTACAGCCGATATCTCCAACACCAACACTATCAGACAGCACAACAAGCTCCTTAAACGTACATTTCTATCATTTCTGTACTTTATTTATGGTCAATTTGTATTGTATTTATGCTATATTTTTTATGGTCATTTAGGAGGGTATGAGCATTGAAATTTCCATTTTTATGGATGAAATAAACTTGACTTGATAAATAGCTCTACAGGTAAGAGAAAAACATGATTGATTTTGAGGGGGAAAGTCCCTTTAAAAATGACACTAAAACAGTTTCATTATCAACCAATTTGAGATCAAATTAAAATACAAAATCACAGATTTATTTTAGTCACAATTGTCAAAATTCATAATCGTTTTGAACACATAGTTTGCCTAAAAAAAAAATAACAATTTAAAGCTTATATTCTGGTTCCTGACTGTTTATCTCATACATAGAGAATTTACCTAAACACAAGTATTTTTTGACAAACTTTGACAATTTGACCCGTTTTCAAAGTTTTTTTATATCAGAAAGATTCTTTGAACCAAAATGGCCAAAAATAACATGGATACATGTATGAAAGTTGTATGGAACCGATACAACGCTCTTTGCACGTAAAATTAGTGATTACTTTAATTGAATTTTGGTTTCATTACATTTTTTATAACATTTGAAAAACATGTTCAAACGGTTATAAAACAGTATCGTGTGTGGCCGGGTTGGTCCAGTGGGTAGATCAGGTGCACATATACTGAGAGGTTTATGCCTCGACGCAGAGGTCTAGGGCTCAAATCCAACCTGTGATGATTTCCTGCATGTATTCCCCCTCACATAACTGTCCTATCAAATGAAGGCAGAAAAGCCCAAAAAAATATTATAAAAAAAACGGTATTGTGACTAAACATTGACATCAACCAGTCTGTGATCCACTCATCCTTTGATCTTAACTACTAGTCAAAATAACTCATAATTTCTGCCTTTTTAACTCAAAAAATAATTATAATGTAAATATATGTATATACAATGTTTATATATAATATAATTTAGGTTTATTGAGCATGAATTTAAGAAAACGTTGAAAAGAAGCATCAAAAGCATTAAATAAAAGCACCAAAATTTTAATTTGACTTTTGACACCAGACTTGACCATATGTACGGTGAGATAGAATCTGTGTCTTCAGCTGTCGAGTCACATTTAAGGTTTAGTTGCTGATAAAATCATCTGGTCTAAAGTTTGTATTTTTTCTCTCTTGGAGCCTTAATAAATGTTTGAATATTGGACATGAAGGACCACTCACCTTCCCCCCCCCCGATGGTCTCTGGATGGGTCTCCGAACACGTCAACTCGTCTCTGAGATGGAGTCCAGTGTGTGTCGAGTGGCGGCTTCTTTGCATGTTGCAAATTCTCGGCAGATTTTATGATACTTTTATGCTAAATTGCGATAGGCAAATAATGTTTGACCATGATCTTTCCGCAGCGGGAGGAGGTGGTAGTTTAGTCTCTCAGCACTTAGGGAAATACACTGGGAGTTAGGTTGGACCTTTAATGTAAATAAGCTACTAAAGTGTGAAGACAGACAGACAGAAAGACAGAGAGAGAGACAGACACAGATAGAGAGAGACACAGAGAGAGAGAGAAAGAGACAAATAGAGAAAGACACAGAGAGAGAGAAAGAGACAGAGAGATCGACAGAAAGAGAGAGAGAGACAGAAAGAGTGAGAGACAGACAGAGAGAGAGACAGTGTACAGAGAGAGAGAGACAGACAGAAATAAATAAATGTCTGCGCGTGCTGCTTAGTATTATACGTGCATGTGCCTCTTCCTATGTTAAGATTCACGCTCGCAGCTGCATGTTCACCCTCGATTGTTGAATTAGTGCGCAAAAAATGATAGCTGCGCACATGAAATTATATCATTTGTTTGTGGAGCATGTTTTATTGCGCTCGTGAGATATGATATAAATCTGACGCGATACTCCAACATTTTGCACGGAAGACGATGTGTGTGTGTGTGTGCATGTTTATGTGTGTGTGTGTGTGTGTGTGTGTGTGTGTGTGTGTGTGTGTGTGTGTGTGTGTGTGTGTGTGTGTGTGTGTGTGTGTGTGTGTGTGTGTGTGGTGCTGCTGTTAAGCTTGTATTGTTTGTTTTTCCGTGTAGTTGCCATGCTTCTTTAATAATGTTTGTTGCGTGTTGTTGGTCATTTTAGTTTAACTTTCTGAGTTTTGTCGCTTTTCTGTTTTCTGCTCCAGTGTTTCTGAAATGAATTAACTGAATGAATGAATAAAAATCCATAAGTTAAAGAGCTCTGAGCAGAGGGTCTGAGGTGTGATTCTCTAGTCGGTGAACATTCAGTCAATTTTCTTTTTAAAGTCTTTTTAAAGTTTTAAAGTCATAGAAACCACCAGGTTCTGTTTTTCAGCTCATGATTACAGTTGATATTAAAAAATGTTTTTTTTCCAAAAAAAACAAAAATAAACATACCCCAGACTGCTTTACATTTTTCAAAACATAGAAGCCATCAGACGACGTGACACAGCCAGGTCACCCATCCTTACTATTTTCCCTCTTGCACATATTTTTGTATTAAAACTAAGTTTTAATAACCCCTGGGCAGTAACTGCACATTCCTGCACAAATGTGCACTTTGAAAGCACACACTATACTTACGTAGTCTTACATTTGTCTATAAGATGCTGATTGTAAACCTCTCTTTGGATGAGAGCATCATATCAGTAGAGTCAGACAGCCAGCAGGTGGCAGCACAGCACCTTCTCTTTCTTTACACATGCTCAGTTCAGCAGGGAACAGCTCCAACACAGTCTCACTCCCTACTCGTCAAATGTATGACGCATGGTCAAGGAACCCTGGCGTCAAGTTTCAACGAAATAGGGGTACCCTTGACGTTATTTTTCGATGAGGGGGTCCGTCAGATAGACATTCATGTTATTCACTTACCGTCAAATACCGACGAAAGAAAAAACACCCCCCACAGTCAGTGATTGTGTCACCAGCAACAACACTTTGCTCAGTTTTGTTCCAGTAAGTTATGTACCATAATAACGTTTAAACGAATCCGCGGAAAACTCCGGAAGTGACGTAGTACGTCCCGCTCAGCAGATAAGAAGATACAAATTAGGGATGCACCGAACCCAGATTTTTTGGGTTCTGCCTAATACCGAACCTACTGGTTAAGATTCTGCCGAATCCCGAACCGAACCGAACCCTACTCCCATTCTTAACACAGTAAACACATTAATGAAGTAACGTCCACAGCAGTGCATTTTTCATTGTATTTTAACTGTAAAAAATAAAAAAGAATAGGCAACATTATGCCTGGCACACAAGTGGGAAAAACTGTTTTTGACAAGGCCTATGTTTACCCAGGGCTGGACTGGCCATCTGGCATACCGGGCATTTTCCCGGTGGGCCGACGGACTTTTGGGCCGAATCGCCGATATAAATAGGCCTTTTTATATTTTTTGGCCGAGCCGGCCCATAAAGAACTCACAGCGGCCCATTGGTTAATTTTCTTTATTGGCACTGGCCTGACCCAATGAAATCCAGGAAACCCCTTGCCCACTCCGGGCCGCAAATTTACGAATCCCACTATGGCCACGCCTCCCGGACCTGAGACGTGAGCTGTAATAGTGATGCTGGAAGTTTAGCATTCACGTTATAATGGACAAACGACCACCAAGTGCAAGGGAGGTGCAGAGAAATTAGAGGAGAAAAAGATTAAGAATCTACAGGCGGATTCCTCAAAAATTTCGGACATGTTTGGGTCTGTAGTAGCTGCTTCAACATCAGCATTACCTGAAGTAGAGGAGGAGAGGTGGCTGGCTATAGAAGCAGAAACAACGATGTCAGGGAAGAAGGCGAGGAGGAGGCGAGTGAGGAAAAGATGGAAGAGAGAGTAGATGACGATGTGGTAAGGAGTAGGCAAATTAACAGGGACTCTCAGGAAGGGAGGGAGGCTGTGTGTGTGTGTGTGTGTGTGTGTGTGTTCGTGTTCGTGCGCGCTCGAGTGTGTCACGTCATAACGACAACAAGCAGTTTGGCTGTAACATTAAAGTTAGTGGCTGTCAGGTAACCTAACCTATTTAAACCTATTTAAGTGTAAGATCAACAGATAAGTCTTGAGTCCCCTCTTGAAGGATCCAAAACGATAACATGAACGCTGAACACTAGGCAACTCATTTAATGGAACGCACGCATATTTTAAGAGGACTGTCTGCAGGGAATTTGTCTGACCAACCACGGTGGGTGTGGGCCGCCTGGCCCAAAAATGCCAGGGCCGATTTTTTGTCCCAGTCCAGCCCTGCTGGCATATGGCATCAAAATTGAAGATGTATTAGTATTCCCGCAAAATTCTTTATTATCAGACCACTTCTTAATTACTTTTGAATTCTTAATACCCGATTATACGAAATTAGATAAAAGCTTCTACACTAGATGCCTATCTGACAGTGCTATAGCTAAATTTAAGGAAGACATTCCAACAGCACTACACTCATTACCGTGCTTTAATAAAACAGAGTTTATGTAAACTTTAGTCCCTCTCAAATTGACAATTGTGTAGATGGTGCTACAGCCTGCCTACGGACTACTTTAGACTCTGTTGCTCCCCTCAAAAAGAAGACGATGAAGCAAAGGAAACTTGCACCTTGGTATAACTCCCAAACTCGTAAATTAAAGCAAATCTCGCGAAAACTTGAAAGTAAATGGTGTTCCACTAAACTGGAAGAATCTCGTTTGGATTGGCAAGACAGTCTGAAAAACTATAGGAAGGCCCTCAGAAATACCAGATCAGACTATTACTCATCATTAATAGAAGAAAACAAGAACAACCCAAGGTTTCTTTTCAGCACTGTAGCCAGGCTGACAGATAGTCATTGCTTTAGTGAGCTATCTATTCCTAAAGCTCTGAGTAGTGATGACTTCGTGAGCTTCTGTAATGATAAAATTATAACAATTAGAGATAAAATCCATCACCTTTTGCCCTCAACTTCTAACGGTTCACCTTTCAATGCAGGACCGCTAGAAAGAACAACTAGACCTAACATATACTTAAACTGCTTTTATCCTATAGACCTTAAACAATTAATGGTAAAGGTATCTTCAGCTAAGCCATCTACCTGCCTCTTAGACCCCATCCCAACGAGGCTACTCAAAGAAGCATTACCCGTGGTTAACACTTCACTACTATTCACTTCACTACTATATTATCAATATGTCTCTATTAACAGGTTATGTACCGCAGTCATTTAAAGTAGCTGTGATAAAACCGCTTCTGAAAAAAAACACCCTTGATCCTGAGGTCTTAGCAAACTATAGACCTATATCTAACCTTCCCTTTCTCTCCAAGATCATTGAGAAGGTAGTTGCTAATCAGTAATGTGATTTTCTCCATAGCAACAGTTTATTTGAAAACTTTCAATCAGGATTTAGAAATCATCATAGCACAGAGACAGCACTGGTGAAAATTACTAACGACGTTCTAACTGCTGCAAACAAAGGACTTGTCTCCATTCTTGTTTTACTAGATCTTAGTGCTGCATTTGACACTATTGACCATTCAATCCTGTTACACAGATTGGAACACTTAGTCGGCATTAAAGGAATCGCACTAAGCTGGTTTAAGTCCTATTTCTCTGATCGATCTCAATTTGTTAACATTAACGATAAACCCTCCAAGTACGCTAAAGTTAGCCATGGCGTTCCACAAGGCTCAGTGCTGGGACCAATTCTATTCTCCTTATATATGCTTTCTCTTGGTAATATTATTAGGAAACACTCTATTAACTATCACTGTTATGCGGATGACACCCAATTATACTTGTTAATCAAACCAGACGAAACCAGTCAGTTAGCTAAACTTCAAGCATGCATTAAAGATATAAAATCCTGGATGACCTACAATTTTCTGATGTTAAACTCACTAACAAAACTGAAGTTATTGTGCTGGGCCCCCCTAAACACCTCCAAACTTCATTATCTAAAGATATAGCTACTCTGGATGGTATTGTCCTGGCCTCCAGCACTACTGTCAGAAATCTAGGAGTTATTTTTGATCAGGATATATAATTTAACGCCCATCTAAAACAAACCTCAAGAACAGCCTTTTTTCATCTTCATAACATTGCCAAAATTAGGAATATCCTGTCTCAAAACGATGCTGAAAAACTAGTCCATGCATTCGTTACTTCCAGGCTGGACTATTGTAATTCCCTACTATCAGGTTGCTCAAATAAGTCCCTTAAGACTCTCCAGCTGATCCAGAATGCTGCAGCACGTGTTCTGACGAGAACTAAGAAAAGAGAGCGTCCTGCTGCGTCCGCCGCATCCACCCGTGTTCTGCAGTGCCACGTTACATCCCGCAACGCCCTGCTGTGATGTTCATATGCACAGAGTAGTCAGGATCCGGTATAGGAGACTGCACTACTCAGTATGACACGATGTGCCCTGCTATGACATGAACTACAATGACTACCTTCAAAGTCGCTGTTCCAATATCTTTAATGTGACTATTATTGACACTGTTCATCACACTCCCAACCGGCCCCGTCAGACACCGCCTACCAAGAGTCTGGGTCTGCCGAGGTTTCTTCCTAAAAGGGAATTTTTCCTTGCCACTGTCGCAACAGCCACTGCTAATGCTTGCTCTTGAGGGAATTACTGTAATTGTTGGGGCATTGGAATTTATAGTGTGGTCTAGACCTACTCTATCTGTAAAGTGTCTCCAGATAAGTCTGTTATGATTTGATACTATAAATATAATTGAATTGAATTGAATTGAACTGACTGCACCAGGGAGAGGGACATAGTTTCACCAATACTTTATTTTGCACATGGCAATATATCACTTTAATTCTAATTTCTGATCATCTGTGTCAGGTTCGTCAGCTTCTAAAGCCTCGTCCTGTCTTTCAGTTGTTGCTCGTCTCTCTCCAGTGGAGGCCTGAGTTGTGTCTTCTGTGTGTTGCTGCTGGTACCAGGGTGTTAACCATGCATTAAGATTTGCTCTTAGCTGTTTCCTGGCGCTCCTCCTACTTCCTTCTAAATCCCCCTTTCTTTGTTTGGCATTGTGTTGGGTGCGGCAGGCAGCACAATCTGATATCACCAATTAATTAACAGTCCAGGATCAATGACAAAGTTGTTTGCCCTGGATTAACATTACAACCAACCAATCAGTGGCACGTTTTGATTGTGATGTCATTAATAGTGCAACGTGATGGCAAATTCAAAAAAAAAAAAAGAAGTATGCCAGATTCATTATCGTAACGGACGCCTGTTCCAGAGCTCCCACCGATGCTTCACTATCATGCTTAACAGGTAAGATTTAGCCTACTTCCAAGAGTTTTTAACGTATTCAAAAACATTATAGAGTTGATGTGTAGCTAGGTTAAACAAGTTAATAAGATAACTAGCATGACCAGCTAGTGTGCTAGCAGTTATTAAATTGGAAAGGGCTGAGCTACCAAGTGTGATATTGCTAAGAAATAAAATATCACTGTCCAGTTCTATCTCTTAACAAGATGGAAATGTCTGTCATTAGGCTAACCACTTTAATCCTATGAAAAACAGGTTACCTAGCATGACCAGCTAGTGTGCTATCAGTGGTGGTATGAACTAGCCTAAAGGTAGCTTACTATTAAAATGTTCATGCTAAGCCTGTGTGAGTCTGTAGACGTTTTTTGCATAACTAACATTACACACAAAACACTTTGTGTTTGTGATTTTAATCAATGAGCAATGTGTGTTTTAATCAAAGTTGATAGCAATAGCAACTCATATGTGCAATGCTACAATTAGCTGCAAGTGATTAAGTGTTGATCCTGGACCACCACAGCATCACATTCATCCTGGACTGTTGTTTATTGTTTGTCCTGGACAATCACAGTCAGTTATTCTGTGCTGTCATTAAGTGTTGATCCAGGACCACTACAGCATCACATACATCCTGGACCGACACAGAGTGACATTCATCCTTATCTTGTTCAGACCTTATTTTAATCACTCAAATCTATGTTTCAGAAAACTGTGGGAAACCTCCAAGGATGTCTGGTAAGTGTGAAAGTCACTGTTCCATTATCTTTAATGTGACTATTATTTGCCACTGTTCATCACACCCCCAACCGGCCCCATCAGACACCGCCTACCAAGAGTCTGGGTCTGCTGAGGTTTCTTCCTAAAAGGGAGTTTTTCCTCGACACTCTCGCTCTGCTTGCTCTTGGGGGAATTATTAGAATTGTTGGGGCTTTGTAAATTATAGAGTGTGGTCTAGACCTACTCTATCTGTAAAGTGTCTCAAGATAACTCTTGTTATGATTTGATACTATAAATAAAATTTAATTGAATTGAAAGGTTATGTAATGAAAAGTGTCATTAACCATTAGTGCATTTCAAAGTATATCCTTAAAGATATCCTTTTGCTTTTTTTAATTATCTAATTACCTTGTGGGAACGTGCAGACCTCACACAATTTTCCTCTCTCAAGACTCTATTCGAGGACTTGTAAATTTCAGATGAGGTTCCAACTAATTTTGCTGTGTTTTTTCCACAGACAAACTCCGTTGAAGATGTTGAAAACGTGCCACTGATTGGTTGGTTATAATGTTAATCCAGGGCAAACAACTTTGTCATTGATCCTGGACTGTTAATTACTTGGTGATATCAGATCATGCGCGGCAGGCATGATTTAAACAAGTTGTTTAGATAATTTTTGTTTCACGAGCAAGATAACTTTCAGCTTCACACCGCCAGAATACTGAATTACCTGAAGACATTAATGTATGGATCAAAATTATTATTAGAGAGAGAGATGAAGGGAAAGAGAGAGAGAGGGAGCGAGAGAGAGAGAGGGAGGGAGAGAGAGGGAGAGGGAGACGGAGAGAGACAGAGGGAAAGAGAGAGGGAGAAAGAGAGAGAGGAAGAGAGAGGGGGAGAGGGAGGCCAGCCAGCATTGGAACTAAGAAATCTCCCGACCTGATATTTACATTTTTTGTTCAATAAATATATTTGTTTGACAGGAAAGCTGTCATGAATATAAATGCCTATTATCATTTATTTAAAAATGTCACTTTCTCTGTAGGAAGATGAAAGGAAGCTGCTCCAGCCCTTTTTGATGTCTATGTGTGCTTAAATGGAAATGATGTGCGTGTTTATTTGCATACAGAGTGGGGAAATGAGGTCAATCAGGAAGCATTTGGAAAAAGATTCTGCTGCCAGGTGGGAACAAACACCTAGAGCTGTCTACTAGTGATCAAATCACTCAGACCAGATTTGAAAGGTCAGAACGAGGTCTAGAGACTCACAGACCCTCAGAGTTGGGAGGCATTACACTTTATCCTTGTTTAACTGGACTGTTTTCCTGATTCTCCTTCATCCAGAGTTGATTAAATGCTTCTGTGGAAGTCATCAAAGTCTCCAGAACCTTCTTCACATATGTGAATATATGTCGTGCTGCTCCTGAGGTTTCCTTAACAACGGTATTTTACTGTTTATATGAACATATTCTCTTACCTTTAGATCTATTGATCATAACATAAAAAGGTATGTACATCTGCAAATGTATAGTTTATTGATATGATTTTTGTTTTATTAACAGTACTGCAGTGAAGCGTGAACAGACCCAGACTCAGCTGAAGGGTTGCTATGAGAAACAGGAAAGTGAACGACCACAGAGCTGTTAGAACTGTTAGAGCTGTTAGAGGTGTTAGAGGTGTTAGAGGTGTTAGAGGTGTTAACCACAGGGTACAAAACACCCAGACTCTCATGACAAGCACAACACACCTATTATCTACTAAAATAAACCTTACAGTGTGACTGTTAAAATGTCCTTATTTTATAAAATGTTTTTTTCACTTTTTTCCCCAAATGTCCATGTCAAGAACATAAACCAAGAACACACACGTTTCTTCTGAAAATCAATCTTTACCTGGTTTTGAAAAGTGCGATTGCAGCGTTCCACCACACTTGCTTTTGTCTCGTTCGATGTGGAAAAATTATGAATTTTATATTGAGTCATCAATTTTTGAAAAGTCTCATTATAAAACTCTGTTCCTTCGTCTGTTTGAAGTTTCAGGTATGCAGCCTTGACACAGTATTTCTTTAAAGGCATTTTTGACAACAGAGCTACATTTGTTTTTTAAGACATATTGCCCATGCATATTTAGAAAACACATCAATACATGTCAATAAATAACGCACATTATCATTTTCCGCAGAATATTTAGACATATCGACCAAATCCATCTGAAATTGTTTATCGTTACCATTAACCATCACCCTATTTCTTGGGAAATGTTTCAATGCAGGAGCGTGTAGAGTATATGCGTCCTGACTCAACAGAAACTTTTTAACCGTGGGGATCGTTGGAGACAAACCGGTACATTCTTTGACGGAATTGCAAAGCTTATGTACGCCACCTAACCCTCCAGGGTGTTCTGGGTCATAATATAGTTTATGCATAACTTGCACAACACACGCTATTATCTACCTTACAATGTGACTGTTAAAATATCCCTATTTTATAAAATGTTCTTTTCCCAAAAAATCCTCTCAGGACAAACAAGAACACACATGGTTTTCTTCTGAAAATCAATAAAAACATCTTTACCTCTGCTCCGTCTGATTGGCTGCTGCAGGTTACGTGATATTGTGACATCACTGTATGTGACGTCATCATCTCCAGCTTCTACTTCAGCTGAAATAAATTTATCATTAAAGAGACATCCGTAAAGATGGAAACATGAGGAAGATTATGTGATATGATCAAAAGCTCTGGAGCATGCTAAAGGGCCCTCGTGGTGAGGATGGTTTGTCAACAACATAATAGTGATTCATGAGAATACTAAGAGACGTTTGACTTGAAGAAACACTTCAATTCTGAAATTGAAAATATCAATAGGAAATGTTGATTTGGAACTGCAGCGCAAAATGAGTTTTATTGAGACTAACCTTTAGGTTTCCCACGGATGCATCGTCTCACCAGGAGAACCAGGAGAACCAGGACACCGACTGTAACAGCGGTCCACAACACAAGGGGAGGAAGAGAGGAGCCAGGACTGGAGGGGGAAGGGGAAGTAGTGGTGGAGGTTGTAGGAGGACTGGTAGTCGTGGGTTTCCCTAAAATGAACACAAAAATATTTAATTAAAAGCATAGAAATAAAAGTAAGTAGATAACACGTTCAGCTATTTCACTGTTCCTCTTTTTTATGTGAAGCATTAGACTTTTAACTTCAATGTTGTGTATCATGTTTGTAATTGAGTGAATTCCCTTGGTCTAGTTAGAGGTAGAAATATCTAATATCAGACGGTGTGTTAGGCTGCTTCCACACCGTGTTAACCAACCGTGTTAACCAACCCTGGAGCGTTTCCTTGGATAGATAGTTTGAGGCGGTGTGAAAGCTTATTCAAACTCTGGTGCAGACCAAATAACAGAACTCTGGTCGCTTGAATACAGAGGTCTATGTTTGTTGTGCTCAAGATTTCGGTCACTTCATGTGAGAACACAATCAGACACACACAGGAAGTGACCCAAAAATCAATGCATTAACTAGCATGCAATTTCCACCTTGTGCACAATTTACAGACGTATACATGATTAAAGTGACGATAACTTTCAGATCCATAACCTACAATGACCACACATCATCATCATCATTATCATCATCATCATCTCAAAGACCAGGTTTGGTGCATGTGACAAAGTGTAGTGTAAACACAAACAGAACCAAATAAAAAATGATGCCCCTAAATCGCACAAAGTCTACCGAACTGTAGGTGTGAAAGATGAATGATGACCTTTAACCTGCTCACCTGTGACAGAGACCCAGCTGGATGGAGACTCTCCAACACTGCTGATGAGACACTTGTAGAGGCCTTCATCAGAGCTGGAAACATGGTGGATGGTCATGTGACGTTCAGGCTCAGTTCTGATGAAGGAGCCATCTTTATAGAAACCAGCTGGGAGGTTGGAGGACGTCTTTGTTTTACAGGTCAGAGTGAGGTCTTCTCCCTCCATCACAGGGAGGACAGGACTCTGCAGGATCACTGGTCCACCTCAACACAGAGACAAACTACAGCATGTCATCCATTCACACACAGCTTCATCAATACTGACTCCACAGTCTGATCTTACCAGTGACAGTGATGGTGATGCTGTTAGTGGTTGCTCCCTCTCTGGACTCACACCAGTAAACTCCACTGTCCAATGGTAACATGTAGTCGATGTTACAGGAAGAACCAGCAGATCTTCCCCAGCCATCTCCACACTGAGTCCTGGTTTCTCTGGCTGTGTTCCTCCTCAGAGTCCATCCAGCAGAGCTGTCGTCCTCACAGCTCAGAGAGACATTTTGTCCTCTAAACATCTGAGAGCTGCTGGGACTCACAGTCAGAGAGGCTGGAGGAAGGAGGGACAGAAAGACAGAGTTATAGTTCTAAAATGATTTGCATTTTGCAGATTATCTCACCATTGCTCATAATACTTTCTCAATGTCTGCTTACGACTGAACTGTAATGGTGATCTGGTGTCAAACACAGCAGAATATCTAGCTACATGTGTGATACTCTTGTTTTATTTCCTGTGAAGCCATTTCTTCCTCTTTCTCTGGCAGCCCTGGTTCTGAGTCACTTTACATTTATCAGTTTTATCTTTGTCCAGTCTGTGCACAGTGCTGCCTTCAAAAACTGTTTTATTGTATTTATAAACTTTAGCAACAGAGGCGTTGTTAGGATCTTAAAACATTGGGGGCTTAGCCCAGGCCAGAAAAGTCATCTAGGGGGGATTGGGGATATGCTCCCCCAGGAGAACATTTTTTTAATTCTGGTATTTAATTATTACAAATTTGAAAGCTAAAGAACTTGTGTAAATGACCCTAATACACAGTATTGCTCTATGTGTAAAGTTTGTATTGTAATGTTATAGATCTTTTATTTTGTTGTTTCCTGTACCACTGGAAGCTGGTCAGACCACGCACGTAGCTGTTTACTGACCTTGGTTTGTTGTGCAGCTCAGCAGTGAAGTCACAACTAAAGAGAAATGAACCTTAGGTTAGTTAATATGCAGCAAGACAGAAACAAAACAACTCTGGTCATAAAGCACAGAAACACAATTATGATATTGGATATCCTAATTATGAAGAAAAAGATAATATTTAAGCAGACATTTAATGTTTTGTGTTTTATTCCCAAACTGGACCACAGTAACAGAAAAGCCGTTTCAGTAAATAGAAATTAGAAAATGAAGACTATTTTGAATTTGAGCAGACATGCACGCACCAAAGGTAAAACAAACACAAAAACTGCTCTGCACATTGTAAACAATTGAAACACTCGTAGTAATGTTTCTTATTGTGTGCTCTTTACTGCCGTATTTCCAAGTAGGGTTCAGTAAAGTTAGTGCTCTTGTCTTAGCTTTATAGATATATTATCTGTGTGTGTGTATATATATATATATATATATATATATATATTTTTGTTAGGAGGATAACCCCCTTGAGATTAAGCATCTGGTTTTCAAGGGCGTACATATATATATATATATATATATATGTATGTATACACACACACAAAGTATTCTGATATACAATATCTCTATTTCTGTGTCGTTGAATTCAGTCTTTGCAGTCCTTTAATTGCTTCTCTCAAAACAGCAGACATGTTTTAGAACTGACAAACCCTGAAACAGTAAGTTGAATTTACCCAGCAGCAGCTGCAGAGATGACTCCTCCATTTGAAATGTTGGTCATATGAGATCAGCACATTAGTGTCTAACCAGACACACCACGTAAAGCCCACCTCCTATATCGTCACGTGTCCTGAGTTTTTGAGGAAATTGTTTTTTTTATTTTGTATTCACACGTCAGAAGATATTAGGGAAAAGAAAACTTATGGCCTTTTAAACAGCACACCTCAAAATTAACAAAATAACTTGTTGTGAACAGCTGTTATCAGAATCTCAGTATCATCTAGATTAATGGAGAAGAGTGTAACACAGCTGGACAGTCACTGAGAATGTTTACATGCACACCAATATTTCACTATTATTCCGAATACGACAATATTCCGAATTTGATGCAGGTCATGTAAACAGCATATTCCAGTTGGATATTCTAAATAAGGCCGTTTTGCGAATACAGCATGTTTAGATTAAGATGTGTGTGATATTCTGGTATTATTCAGGTTTTAGAGACATTCTTTGGACATTTAATACAGCGCATTCAGAATATGCGTCTCATTTGGGGGTTTTCCCGTAGTTTACACCCAGTTTGAGGCCTCTTGCCTGTTTACGGCTTATGGTCAGCTTTATGCCTTGCTAAGGTTACTGTACACAAACCAATTAGCCAACAGTTTGCAGGGCTGCAGATCTGATAAGAAGGAGAAACACAGCAACTTTTAAACATTATCAAAGACTTGGATGTCATGGATGTTTTTGGATATGTGCACAAATTTTTCAAAAAGCTGGTTGAAGGAATGAAAGAGGGACGCTGTGTTCACACAGCTCCAACAAGTCCTCCACCACTGGAACACTTTGATAAAAACATATTTTGCACGGCTGCATGTAAACGGGAATATTAGTGGAATATTCAATGTCATTAGCCATGTGAACAGCTTAGAGGAATATCATCTTTTTCGGAATAAGGGTAAAAACCAGAATATTATGTGCACGTAAACGTAGTCAGTGTTCTGTCACAGCCACAGGGCACATCCAGACAAATGCATTCACACCTTTGAGAGTCTCTAATGAACTTGCATGTCTTTTGACTTGACTGTCATTCAGTAAATTATGAAACTTTTATTGTTTTTTTTGCTTCTGCTTAGCATACCCTAACCAATATCACTCCTCATGCCAAAAGGGTCCAGACCGTGTGGTTGTACAGTATGTGGCCAGTTGGGAGGGATCTCTGCATGAGCTGGATAAAAAGACCTGATTTCAGCTAAGTTGTGTAGGTGAAAGAAGGGGATCACGTTGATATCTTTAGTGCTGAAAGAAGAGGGTAAGACCAAGATTCTTCCATTAGCAAATTACCCCTCGTATTATGTTGAAAAAAAATGACATTGATGATGTTACGGGTCAAAATGACCCGTACAGTGCAAATACACTCAAAACAAACTTTTTTTCCTCATCACAAACATTTTTTCCCCCCAAAAAAATATTTCCGGTATACACTTGCATATTCCATGCATAGTAGCTAGATTTGGCATCCTAGGATGCCCATATTTTGATGCCATACTTGGGAGGCTTGTTGGGCATGTACTGTCAGAAGGGACAGCGCCCCCTGAATGGAACAAGGTGTTCATCTACAGTGACATGGGGACCAGGATTGTACAAGACAGGTACAATTTTGACCCATTCATCCCATACATCTCTGATCTCAGCTAGTTTGTCTCTTTCACTCGACCAGCTCTGGTGTTGCGGAACACCCAAGCTTGTATGAATTGACTCCCAAAGACATTGTTGCTAGAAATATTGGCCTTCCACTCTCATCATTCCACAGACTGACAATTGCTTTTCCCTTTGACTTGTACACTCCAGCTAATACTATTCAATTTTATTTTATTTATAGTATCAAATCATAACAAGAGTTATCTCGAGACACTTTACAGATAGAGTCGGTCTAGACCACACTCTATAAATTCCAAAGCCCCAACAATTACAGTAATTCCCCCAAGAGCAAGCATTATCAGTGGCTGTTGCTACAGTGGCGAGGAAAAACTCCCTTTTAGGAAGAAACCTCGGCAGACCCAGACTCTTGGTAGGCGGTGTCTGACGGGGCCGGTTGCTGATGTGATGAACAGTGGCAATAATAGTCACATTAGAGATAATTGAACAGTGACTTTGAGGTAGTCATGGAAGTTCATGTCATAGCAGGGCACATCGTGTCATACTGAGTAGTGCAGTCTCCAATACCGGATCCTGACTACTCTGTGCGTATGAGCATCACAGCAGGGTGTTGCGGGATGTAACGTGGCACTGCAGAGCATGGGTGGATGCTGCGGACGCAAGAGGACTAGGATTTCAATGTATGCATGCAAGTCAATCTGATCCAGTGACTTCCATTTCTTTTGAAATACACACCTCCCCTGCAAGTTGGTCATGTCCACTATGATCCTATCTATTGGTTGGGATATGAAGAGATGAAATGGTGATTGAATATCATCAACTAGTGTGGCAGAAAATCTTGTGGGGCTTGGAGTCATCTTGATGACAGTCTGCCTTGGCGTCAGTGTTTTGATGTTGACCATTTTATGTTAGCATCTTTAGCTGTCCATGTTGAGGATGATTGCTGCCCATTGTTTTCAGCTAATGTATACTACACCAGACTGGTCCCCTGAATCCTCTTCATCATAGGAAAATTCACAATCCGGATCGTCAATAGCATCGCACCACACACACACACACACACACACACACACACACACACAAACACACAAACACAAACACACACACACACACAAACACCCCCACACACACACACACACACACACACACACACACACACCTAAATGGGTGTTGAAAGTCTCCGGGTCAAAATGACCCGCAACATCATCTTTGTATACAAACTCTGAACAGACATTCCACTACACATCAGTGTGTCCAGATTTTATGAACAAGTTCATGACCCTAAATGAGGAAATGTCATACAATTTCATGGAGAAAAAGATAGGTTAACCAGTATTTTGGTCAACACAAAAACGCAAATGGGTCAAATTGACCCTTAACATAATATGAGGGTTACATAGTTTTCAAGTTACTGTTACTTAATCAAACTGGTGTCTGTAGCTAAGTTTCCATCCACTTGTCAATCAAATTATCTGATGTTCAGTAAAAAAAACGTATGCAAGTAAAGCTGGTGAAAGTGTGTTTTCATCCAATGGCTTTAAAGTAAATAAAAAATTTTTGCGTAATGACGTCACATGCTGTTTTGCTGACAAATTTGTATATTTAATTGATTTGAGACATTTTATGGTGTTTCCATTGCACAACATTCAAGCAAACATTAACTAACTTTTGACTTATTAAGGTAGTGACTTCACGCAACTACTTGGGCTTCAGGGCCAAACAACACGTTCTATCCCACAGGACTTTATGTTCCAGTAAAATATTACATCTATTTATCCTAATAGGGATGCATATTTAGATTTTTTTTCCTGACCGATAGCCCACCCGTGTTAACCGCTTATTAACCGTTAACA
Organism: Perca fluviatilis; assembly: GCF_010015445.1. Classification (NCBI taxonomy): domain Eukaryota; kingdom Metazoa; phylum Chordata; class Actinopteri; order Perciformes; family Percidae; genus Perca; species Perca fluviatilis. The sequence goes on from NC_053125.1 coordinate 33,603,299, forward strand.
ATCAGCCGACTAAGTCCAAGTCTACCCGTCTGGGAGAGTTAGCAACCACAATGTTGCGTACATTGTTGTTAACACATGAAGTAACTTTCCCAGTCCCCAAGTCTCCACCACAGCAGTTAGTCTAGCTGCATGGTTGTCAGCTGTGGGTCTGCCTGACATACTCTGTGTTAGTAGGAAGTAGGGCTGGGCGATATGGCCTCAAAAAAATCCCTGATTTTTTTCACAAAAATCTGATTCATGGTTTAAATCGATTTTTCTCCCTCTACTTAAAATCAATCTGCAGATGACAAATAAATGACACACACAACACGGGGCATGTATACCATGATGATTATTCATGCTGACTTTATGTAAATATATATTGGTTTGAGTGTTTTCCCTACCGTTGGTATTTCCCTCCGTGAAAGTTAAAACAAAATTATATTATGCTATATATTCAACAAATTATATAATTATGCTATATATTCAACAACAACTAAACAGATGAGATTAAGCTGTTTTCACACATACAGGTAATTCACTTCTCGTTCCTCGCTAAAAGTTCAATTAATTTTGACTTTAGTCGCGCAACCTTGCCCCTATTTTCACCTGTTGCTGAGTAACGTACATTAACATGCCATGGTCTCATGAGTGTAGCATAACTGTAGCAAGCTCCTTCGTAGTAACCATAGACTGTATATTATTGATATTAATAGTATATGGTAGTAACTAGCGGTAAAAAAACAAACATTGAAGAGGAGCTCCGTGCTACAGAGCGGCGATTGCTAGATGTTTAAGCCGCTACAGACCTCCGTCACAGCTCGGTTGTATCAGCGGCTTTTAGTAGATGTGTTGAGCCGCAATAAAGTTCCTCAACAACGGGTCCGGTGCCCCGCATGGTGCTCCATCAGGTCAGCGGTAGCTGGTGGTTCAGTTATCCGAGAATAGGTGACTTTGAGCCGGGTACAGAGCACCATGAGATGCCGGTCATTTCGGCGGAGATTACGGTTAAGTAAGTAATGAAATGACTAGTTAAGAAAATAATTAATATTAGCCACTGTCGCTGCCATGTTGTTTGTGTAACTCTATGGCAAACGCGCGGGGGGAGGGCTGGGCCCATTCAGAACTACGGAAGCCCAGATGGGACGTTGGCGAATGTTAAGGAGAAAAAACAATACTCGATTGGGGGCCCCAAGCAGCCGCTTAGTTCGCTTTATGGGGGCGGGCCGGCTTTGAGCGGAGTTTGACATTCGAGCCAGGGAGGGCAAAAAAAACTCACTGTAGCAGCTGAGACCTGGCCTACCACTTGGGGAACACAGCACGAGCACATATGGACAAAACAAACATAATAAATAAACATATATGTTTATTTTTAAAGTAGATTTTAAATTACATTGTAACAATTTAACAATCCGCCCTTATGAAATCCAATTTTGGCACAGCTGTCTTGGATACGCAATAGACAGATGGTGGCGGGATGCCCCGACACTTAAATTCAACTAAAATGTAACAGTGAACAATCAGTGTTGGACCTCCAGTCTGTTGAGATGCCTCTCCAAACGCAGAAACCAAGCGCAATCATACCATAAAACTTTAAGACACGGGCCCAGGCCATAAGGCAAAATAAAATATGTAATGTCCAGATTAAATCCAATAACAACTCAATATCGTTATTTGCAGATGATATCTTGCTGTGCATATCTGACCTTGAGGACCCTGTTCTAAAAATCCTTAAGATCTTTAACGAATTTGGCTCCATCTCTGGCTATAAAATCAATTGGAATAAATCTAATCTTCTTCTGTTGAACAACAGAAAGGTGACATCAGCTATTAGTGATACAATACCAACCCAAAGCAAAATTACATATTTGGGCATCACCATTCACGCATCAATACAGCGAGTTGTCCAGGACAACTATGACAATATACTAAGTAGTGTTCAAAGGGATCTAGCCAATTGGTCTGCGCTGCTGTCATCGCTATGGTCCAGGATTGCTGTTGTTAAATGAACATAGTTCCTTGTGCGAATTTCTTAAGTACAATGATCCCCTTACCCCTGCCAATACATTTTTGGAAGAAACTTGATACCGCAATTCGGCAGTATATTTGGAATAATAAACAACCCAGGCTTAAATGCTCCACCCTGCAACACACCACAAACATGGGAGGCCTGGCCCTCCCCAACCTTAAAGGCCCTGACACTCTAACCTGCCATCGTCAGTCTGAGGAGCCGTTGTCCTTCATTTTGGCCGACCTGACATGTTCAGTTGGAGGCAGGGCAGTTGGGACTCACCCGGAAATGACGAGCGGAATGAGGTGACTAGAGTCTCTCAAAATCTGAAGAAAATCTTTTAAACTGACCTTTGTTGATCTGAAATGAAGAAAGATTCAGCAACTGCATGGCCTATTTCTCTCTTCAGATGTTTTTAGAAAAACGTTTCGGTGAACTATTTTAGTACAATATGAGATCATATTCTGAACGAGACAGTCTGGCTTTGAATTTCTGGAGAAACCAGACCGACGTGACGCGTTCGTCCGATAATTTTTTGGGCGACAATACAGATTAGCGTCGCCTGCCGCGGGTCAACAACATTCAATTCAATTCAATTTTATTTATAGTATCAAATCATAACAGAGTTATCTCGAGACACTTAACAAATAGAGTAGGTCTAGACCACACTCTATAAATTCCAAAACCCCAACAATTACATTAATTCCCTCAAGAGCAAGCATTAGCAGTGGCTATTGCGACAGTGGCAAGGAAAAACTTCCTTTTAGGAAGAAACCTCGGCAGACCCAGACTCTTGGTAGGCGGTGTCTGATGGGCCGGCTGGGGGTGTGATGAACAGTGGTGATAATAGTCACATTAAAGATAATGGAACAGTGACTTCGAAGGTCATCGTGGAAGTTCATGTCATAGCAGGGCACATCGTGTCATGCTGAGTAGTGCAGTCTCCTATACCGGATCCTGACTACTCTGTGCGTATGACCATCGCAGCAGGGCGTTGCGGGATGTAACGTGGCGCTGCAGATAACGCCAAAGTGTCTACGTCAGTAGGATTAACAGATAAAATGCCTTCTCCTAAAGCTAAAAACCCCGTTCGCAGCGGTGGAAGCCCGGTGCTCGGAAGCTCCACCGGCCGCTACAAGTTGATGTCGCTGACCAAGTCATTGAACCGGTTCTCGCTGTCGCATCTCCTCCAGCAGCAGGGCTCCGAGCCGGCCACGGCCCGCCTCTGAGCATCGGAGAGCCCCACTCAGTGCCGTGTGTGTGTGTGTTGTAGTAAAGAGAGCGATTGGGAGAAGGAAGTTTGTGTGAGGTGGACCTGGTCACCACAGACCCAGATCTTCTCAGCTGATGCTGCACTGTCTCTTCATGTGGCACATTTTGTTTGGCACATTGTATGGGTCACTTCTTATATCATAACAAGGTAATACAATGTGTAATCAAGTGATGACTGATTAACAGTAATGGAAATACTAAATGCCCTAATACCTGTTGATACTACAACAATACAAAGTATAGGCTCTTAACCTTGCAGTTTTGCACATATCATGTAAGACTCAATTTCTCCATTTCTTAGCACAAAACTCTCCAGAAAGTGCCATTTAATGGTTTATTTTTATTTTTTTATTCTGGTGGACCACCCTAGGGAGAGCCCCACATAACAAATCCCAATTTAACCCCTGCCTACCACAATTTTGTTGTTTTGTGCTATTTAAAATATTTATCCGACTTATGTAATGTTTCAGACACTTCTACTCAGTCTCATGCCATATCTCAGACTAGACCTGCCAATACAGCACCTTGGCTGTCGGGTGCACAGGACAACAGCCAGTAATGCCTTTCACCTTACTCTCAGTGTGATGTACTCACGGCTGTCTCCACTGGTGTACTGGCCAAGCAGAGAAAGTTTATTGGCCAGTATGCCACACCAGTTCATGGAATCGTTCGGAAGAAATGTGGCCGCCATTGTGGACTGTTTTGAGGTTTTTATCGAAAAACCCTCAAATGTACTTGCAAGGGCACAGACTTTTTCTCAGTATAAACACGCACACCATGAAATATCTAATTGTCATTACACCCCAGGGTGTAATTTCTTTCATATCCGAAGGGTGGGTAGTACCAGTGGTTCTTCTTGAGGTGCATCTGACCATCAACCACATGCAGGCAGAAGTTGTTGTCATCTAATGAACATGCCTCAAGGATTGTGCAGTCCTTGTACTTTGCAGGGCATTTCACTTCAATGCAGCCTTTCCCACAACAGGTGCAACTCACAATGGCATCTGGTGATGCTCCTACTTGTAGGAAGGCTGGGTTGACAAAAACCCACCAAGTTTGCAGTCTTGTTGATTTATGTGCTGTTCTTTTGTTTGGTCGATGTATGCCTTCCTCGCGCTCTCCTCATGTTTGATACCCCAACTAGTGGCTGCTATTCCGGGCCCGCGCATAGGGTAACAAACCCTCTTTATGGTGGAGAGAGCTGGTGAGCTGATGTCTGTTGCATAAACACTATGCATTTAGGAGGCCGTGATTCTGCCTGCCCGTGCTGCAAACCAAAGTGACGAGGTGTGCTGTCCCCGCATCCTTCTCTCAATTTGCACTGCCTGTTCCTCTGACACATAAGCGATGACACTTATGGCCTGGTAGTGCTTCTGCAACGCTGACAGGTCTGTAAACTTTTGATGGGCAGAATAGGGTCTCTAAATTCCTCATAGTACTGTGGTAGCACACTCAAAATGGCTGATCTTGTGCCTGTGTTATGGAGATCCCTGTAGAATATTTCCAGCTCTTCCAGTGTTGGTGTCTGTGTTTTTTTGTTGTTTTGGCTGCACGTGTTCTCAATGGAGGACTGGTGTGGGTCTTACCATCAGTGCTGCTATTTAGAGACCTGCGTGTGGCAGCAGCAGATGTGAAGTCGATGCTGTGTCTCTGGATGGACTTTGTTGATGCTGCTTGGCAGCATCCAGTTGGCTGGTTCATCATTGACTGTGGCCTTTTCCTTCAACCGGACACAGGCATCAACCATAAAGAGCAGGGCTCCAACATGGGTGCATGATTCAGCAACACCAGCCATGCATGTGCAGTGGGCTGAACACACTTGTCCAGATGGTGTGAGGATGACCCATGGTGTGAGAGGAGGCTCGCAGAGCCACTGTGAATGCATGACCTGTTAAATAAGAGGTTCATAAATTAGAGAAACAGTAAAAAACATTTATGACAAAGGTCACATTTTATTTCAAGTTATACACTTCAAATTTCCATTTGTCTGCAGCCATGCCTGGATCACATTACACACTTACTACACCATCTGCACTCACACCGTTTATGACCTTAGCCTAACCAGGTCTGTCCACTTTGAAGTCCCCAACACCCAACACACAAACCTACAACATTACAACCCCCACATTAAAATCCAGGATTGAATTTAAAATCCTTCTCCTGACCTACAAAGCTCTAAATGGTCAAGCACCATCATATCTAGAAGAGCTCCTAATACCTCCTAATACCTCCTAATAAATTGTCCCACTAGAGCACTGCGCTCCCAGAATGCAGAGTTACTTGTGGTACCTAGAGTCTCTAAAAGTAGAACGGGAGCCAGAGCCTTTAGTTATCAGGCTCCTCTCCTGTGGAACTAGCTCCCAATCTGGGTTCGGGGGGCAGAAACTGTCACCACATTTAAGAATGAACTTAAGACTCTCATATTTGATCAAGCTTATAGTTAGGGAGTGAGGAGTTGCAGCGCCCGCCTAAACCAGGCCCACATGCTTCTCTTCATAGTCGTTAGATTAATAATATAATAAAAGCAGAGGGAGGCAGGCCAGCACACCCCGATCCGGCAGGGGAGAGTTCCAAGCCCGAACAGGCTACCTCTCCTTATGACCTGTCTCTCTTAGTTACGCTGTATAGTTGTAGACTGCCGGGGGACTTCCTTCCTTTGACACACTGAGCGGCTCTCTCCTCTCCCTTTCTATTACCATTTGTGTGCATCCCGTCCCAAATCAGTTGACAGCTTTACATTTTTCTGGCTTTGTCAGTTTTATGCTATCACTGGTCATTCCTGTAAATACATATTAACTTTACATTCATATACTTCTTATTTCTAATGGTTTAATCCTTTACTATTCATCCAGGTGGTTTGGCTGCCATCATGTGTCCCTGCGGTGTTTTGTACAGCTTAAAGTTTAACATCAGAGTAGAAGGCCCTAGAGACTTTGTAGATATGCTTCTGTCGTGGAAACATATGCCCAATATATCAGTCTATGACTTTGCACAAGGTCATATAAACCACACAAATGTGAGAGTGCCAGAAAATCCACCATTCCAGCCAAATGAAGGCCGTCTTGCACCTCCAACCCCTGAGAACATACAGGCCGCCAAGGACCGAACACTGAAGATCCACCTTCCGTAGCTTTTGGAGCCAAACACTGAAAACTTTGAAGATGACAGTCATCCGGTTACCAAATCCTCTCAACATCATGTCTTGTGTGACAAGCTACATGAAAGTAACAGCAAGGATGAGAAGGACATGCTCAGGAGGATTGAACTTGTACCGAGCTTGCAGGTCAGCTAAACAGCCAAGTAGCTTAACAGTTCTTCGCAAAGATGCGGAAGAACAATTATTTCATCAACAATATGTCGCCTTCAGCTCACATTTTTCTGGTGAGAAACATTGTTCATCACCACAATGAAAAAAAAGAGAGACAAACCATTGAGAAGATGAAAAGAAATGTGAGGAATGTCAGTATCACACTGGACACACTTGGGAAGGCAGTGGCAGGTAACATTTATAATATGTATAATAGTAGTTTAAAATGTAGCCTAGTGTCACAATCCAGTCCAGGATGTATTTGATCTACTGTTGATTGCTTTGTTTAGCTTCACAGACTGCATTGGAACCCACAAGAAATCTTGCTGGTAGGACTCATTTAAACAGATTTCAGATACAGTTTGTTTCAGTTTGTTCGGCTTGAAAAATAATCTTGTTTTACTTCTTTAACCTGTAGGACCAACTCCCGAAAGGGAAACTTCCCTGTGTGACATACAGCCACAGAGATCATGCTGGGGTTTGAAACCTAGTCCACTACAAAACAATATGGTAGGTTTGATTTCATACTGTACATACACAAAGTTGGTACTCTGTGTGTGTGTGTGTGTGTGTGTGTTACTGTTCATTTGTGTGTGTGTGTGTGTGTGTGTGTGTGTGTGTTACTGTTTTCTAGCGGAAATATGTCTTGGACCCCAAAAAAAATCCAGATGAAACAATTATACGAAACCAGTTTACTAAATAGCAGCAAGTTACCTTGCAACGCAGAGACTTTTTGACTCTGGGCTTGGCACAGGAGTTGGAGGCCACAGTAAGCACAACTTTAACAAGTTATTTGGGTATAGCACACTGTTTTTGCCTTGTGTTTATATTTTGTTTATTTTATGCTCCATACAGATAGCAAATTGCTGTTTTCAGATAGTCACCCAAATAGCACAGTCATAAGTAAATTAATTAGTTTGAGATATACAGCATACAATGATAAATGTTGTCTTTCAAACTTAGTTGAATTTCAAATCATGTTTAATTTAAATTATATATGTGCCATCAGCAAAAGGACGTGGATACGGTGGATTGCTATGTGGTACCAACATGGCTACCACCACATTGTCCGGATACCATGTCTTTCCCCGTAAATATATTATTATAATTATTATTATTAACATATATTATTATTTATTTTTTAAATATAAGATCTGTTCTGCTTTTCTATTTCTTCAAGATTTGTCTTTCAGAATGATTTGGCAAACAAGGATTTTGACCAAGACACTACATGCTCTGTGTGCATCTGCAGTTTTATTATTACCATTACTTTTGCACTGATTTATTATAAACTAATTTATTCTTTATAGAAACCTTTTTATCTTTAATTTGAGAAATTATATTACATTGTTTTACGTTAAAATTCCTAAAAATATATGTGTACAGGTTTTGAAGCTGAAAGAGAGACACATTCTTTTCCTAGACTCCTTATTCCATAAACAACCGGAAGCCTCAGTTGGCTTTGGCGATCAACGATACATTCAGATTTGCAGGTTTCAATGGCATAAAGTTCAGATGTTCAATACATTCGTTTTGGATTTAAAGTTGTTAAAGTTATTCTAGGTGCTTTTGGTCTGTTCCTGACCACATTAAGTGGTTCAATAAGCATGCTGCTGTGGTATGTTCCTTATCACATTTACAGTTCCATTTACTAAACCCTTGTTCTCAGCCTGGTCATTACCAATCCTTGAATGAATGCTTTCTGGGGATGGTACCTTGGGTTTTTAATGATCCTCATGTACTTGGGAATATTGCAGTATAAGGGTTTCAAAACTGACTCTTTAATGTCAAATATGGAATTTGTTGGGCTAGAAATAAAGTATACACCTAAATACTGCAATAGCCCCAACAAATTTAGTTAGATCTGATTTTGGAACTTAAAATGCTGATTAGTACTTTAATTGCAGTGATCTTGCGCAGAGGATTATCCCAGGAGAATGGACTGTGATCTACAGCAAGGACATCAAAGTAAATGGGTTTCTACATATTTTGTTGTTTATTTTCCATGAATAAGCTGCGCTGAATGTTGTACACTGTCTTACTGTATTTCTGATGTTCAGGGTCTCCCAAGACAGAAAGATGGCAATGCCTGTGGGCTCTTCATGTTAATGGTATTGTGTGTTGTTCTTAAATGTTTTTGCTAACAGAATTATATATAATATTTCTAGGGTGACATGGACACAATCAGGACATGGTGGTGCCTTTTGCTCCTTTCTGGTCATTCAGTTGTCAGGTGTGTCTGATTTCATTATCACATGTACAACTGTAACATAAAAATGTGTAACAAAGCCAAAATTATACATATAGATCAAATTACTATTCTTCTTAATCTCTAATATGTAATTTAAGATAATCTGTCTATTTTAAAGGTTGGCACAGAAAAGGAAATATGAAGATCCCATCGTAGGAATCACATTTTGATAGTTGTTGACAATGTTGTAACCTGCATGCTAAGGATGATTTATTATATGATTTGATTCATTTTGGATCCAAACCTCCCACTTCATATGCATACTTTTTACTGACTTTTAAATATTTATTTGCACCCTGTGATGGTTAAATAATTGTTGTCTGTGTACAGATAATAGCAGATAAGGATAAGGAGGAGGCAAACAGGCCCAGGACAAAATAAGTGTTAAATGTGTTCCTTCAGGAACCTATTGACCTGACCACGGAGGGGATTCTTGAGGTGAAAAAGAAACTACCATAGCATGAGACATAAAATAGCATCAATGTTTCTTAATTTACAATGCTTACAAACAAAATACTATAGAAATTATTTTGACATTCATCTACGATATGCTTTGCAGATTCAAAGATGTTGACTGGAAGACATATTGCTTGAGGTGGTCCTCCGGGATGGTGATAAGGCACTGATGACCTTGACCCTAGTCTGTTCCTCGTTCAGAGACATAGTTAACTTTAAATGTTTCAGCACATTTATCACATCAAGCATAGTGTTAAAGTTCATAATCCTAAAGTTTTGTAATAATAAATAATTTGTGACTAATTGGAGCAGGTTCTCCTCCAAATACCGAAAAAGAATTCCGGACAATGTACTCGGTGCTGAACTGCTCCCAGTGCTATTGTCTATACAAGAGCTGCATGCCGGGTATGTATACTGTGTAATGTGCTTTGAAACTGGATGGCTGTTTGAGTTGTCACTTTATGACAAAAAGACTGTCTGAAACAAAAAAAACAATCTAAATACTGTATCATGGCAAAATGCGAGTATGCTTTTGTTCTATACCGACAGGTTACGTTGGAAGAGGAAGGCGGGGTGAGCTGTGGGGGGTATATTCTGAGGATCCCCACCCTGGATTCTGCAGCCATTTCTGCCAACTAACGGCAGGATTTCCTGAGGAGGGATAAGAAGGATTGGGGGCCTGTTTCACAAAACCAAGATAAGGGATTAAGCAGGGATTTCCCAGTTATCCTGGATAAATTTAGCCTTGACTCGGTTTCACAAAAGCAGAGGAACCTAAGTTAACATGGAGATTTAATCTATCTATAGCTAGCCTGCTCCTGACCAGGCTAACAGTCAGGATTTATAAATCCTGGAGCCTTTTCTGATCACCCAGCAGTGGTTTTACCCTATTGTTATCAGCTTGGATTAAAATACAACAGGTGCATGTTGCTTTTCATTTAAGTACTGTTATTATTTAAAGTTGTGACCATTATTCATGGGACAGTCATTATTACGGATATATTGCTGTATGAAGACTGCTGTTCATATTGTTGTTAGAAGTTTAATGAATATATCACGGCAGTTGTTGAGATAATTAGAAAAGGCTGATACAATTTCAAATGTGTTTTAAATGAAGTCAGTGATGAAGGGAAATATATGAAGTGCTGTAGATGTGTGTTTCTATAGTGGACCAATGCACCTTAAATTATTTTAGTTGATAATTTTTTTTTGTATTCTTTAACGACTATAATTGTACATTTTTAAGAACATAACCTAATTGTACAATCCTCCCAAATGATTGACTTAGTTCACTGGACCAGTAACTATCTAGTGATGTAGGCTACTGTTCATTCATGTAACAACAGGGAGAGGACACCTCAATGGTTTTTGACCTTATATTTTGCTGGGGGGAAATAACTGATGAATATCACTCTGTTCCATTCATGTTTACAGTGTGCATGGAAATCATCACTTAATTATCTTTATAGTTTCTATATTTTAGGGTCCAATTTCTTCAGTGTCTTAATTTTTCCATATTTTCGAGGGAACAAAGGATATAATATGTAGAGAAGGAAACTCGTCCTCTATAAAAAAAAACACGCGAGAAAAAGCGTGTCAGATAATAGCGGACAGACTGAATGATAGTCTAAAAATATACATTTATGAACTACTGCTCTTAACCAAAACCATTCAATGAGTCACTGTCATTTGCAAGAACAAACAGTTGTACACTTTGCATTAAAAGCGAGCAGTGGAAGTGTCAGGGCCGCACCATCACCAGCACTCACTCCTCCCACTCATTCATGTTCCCCATCACTCACTCCTCTCAGCCATTCACTATCACTGATTACTCGCACCTGCACTTCATTACACCTCGTCATCAGTTCACCACCTGCACCTCATTAGGCCACCACCTTTATAAGCAACACAGGCGCATACACTCCCTTGTTTGGTCTTGTTGCCACATGTTGCTACTCGTGTGCTTCACTACACTTAGACCTACTCTCTGGGACTACCTGTAACTCTGCTGTGTACGTTCCTGTAGTCATCCTCCTGTTATCTGCTGCTAACCTGAGTCTTACCTGCTGAAGATCTGCCTGTTTGTTCTTGCTCTCTGTTGGACTTTGCCAATAAAAGCTCAGCTTCACTTACCTCCTGTCTGTTTCCTGTGCAAGTCGTGACAGGAAGTTAATATGACTTAGGACATTTATATTTTAGCCTATGAGAGAGAGGGAGGAACAGAGTGAAAGAGATATTTACGCATCATATTCGCTTATAGCGTTATAGAAAATTGATCTTTATGGTAAATTTCCAGAGTATGATTATCTTCTGCTTACTTTTGAGGTAAAGAGTACAACGGTTAATTTGTGCAAATGATTAGTAGCCTAATCCTTGAATGGTAGGATTATGACGGCTTCAATTCAGAGCAGTGGTCAGTTAATGTTTATGTTTAGGCTGCTTACGCATTCAGTCGGTCCGTGATCGTCTGCTACGCTTTCTCTAGCTGTTTCATTACAGCAGCCGTGTTTCTTTTCTTTTTATACAAATAATGTGTTTCACGTCATCATACTTCCACAAGAAGCTGCTGCTCACTCTGTATAAAGTAATTAAATAAAGTAACAATGCGTATTCTCCATTTTGGCATCAGTAAATCTGTGATCGACCTCGCGGTCTATGAAGGAAAGCCGTGGACGCACATCTATCTGAATTACTTCAGCCTGACTTGATCTAGTCTCTCCTCCTCAGCCTGATCTAGTCTCTCCTCCTCAGTCTGACCTAGTCTCTCCTCCTCAGTCTGACTAGTCCTAGTCTCTCCTCTTCAGTCTGACCTAGTCTCTCCTCCTCAGCCTGACTAGTCTCTCCTCCTCAGCCTGACTAGACCTAGTCTCTCCTCTTCAGTCTGACCTAGTCTCTCCTCCTCAGTCTGACCTAGTCTCTCCTCCTCAGCCTGACTAGACCTAGTCTCTCCTTTTCAGTCTGACCTAGTCTCTCCTCCTCAGCCTGACTAGACCTAGTCTCTCCTCTTCAGTCTGACCTAGTCTCTCCTCCTCAGCCTGACTAGACCTAGTCTCTCCTCCTCAGCCTGGCTCGGCCTTCGTGAAAAGCAACAAGCCAGGATGCACAGATTAGACTAGGTCAAGCCTGGCTTTATCAGTTATCCTGAATTTATAAATTCTGCTTTTGTGAAACAGGCCCCTGCACACACAAGAATACAAAAATTAACATGTTACACTCTTTCCAAGACTGCTTTTTTTTATATTCTATATTGTTTTCACACTTCACTGGGACAGACATTGCTGCTTATCAGCAAGGCGAGAGGGCATGAGACGGGAGGCTCCAGGTTGCAGCCAGAATTATTTTTTTATTTTAAGTATGATAGTCTGAATTTATCTTGTAGACATATTTTTTTAAAGTATTTTATTAATTAGTATTATTGCCATTACTGTTTTTGTTTATTACTGTAAAAAATACATCAAATATATAAAGTATTTTATTCATTAGCATGATAGTCTGCATTTATCTTACTGTTTAGTTAAAAAACACCAAATATATTTTTAAATTATATTTATATAATATTTTATATTACTAAATCTAATGTATAGCATATTTGTCAGAATTTAAACAAGTCTCCCGAAGAGACACGGGTATCTCTCTCTCCCTCACCTCTGCCTGCTGTGCTGTGTGTGTGTGTGTCTGTGTGTGTATGTATGTGTGTGTGTGTGTGTGTGTGTGTGTGTGTGTGTTAGTGTGTGTGTGTGTGTGTGTGTGTGTGTGTGTGTGTGTGTGTGTGTGTGTGTGTGTGTGTGTGTGTGTGTGTGTGTGTGTGTGTGTGTGTGTGTGTGTGTGTGTGTGTGTGTGTGTGTATGTCTGTGTGTGTGTGTGTCTGGTCTGAGAGACCTCCAGCTTACAGCAGGGTTTCTGAGCAGGACTTCTCGCATAAAACGTTGTCAGAAGTGAATTTAGTGATGAATAAGATGGGGAGAACTGTTAATTGTCCCGTTGTTAGTCTGTCTGTACCGGAAACCTGACCCTGGTTGACCTATAGGTCCCGATGCTGAGAACGGAACAGAGAAAAGACCCTGCTGTCCTGAAGTAGAGCTGGAAAAGTTATAGGAACTGCAGCCAGAGGAACTTAAAAATCCCCAATTGGTCCAGTCTGAACACGAGATTAAAAGTGTTCTAGTCATTTTATGTTGTAAATATTTTGATATTTTTTCCCCCACTATGGCCACACCAAGACCCGCTCTTCAATATCTGCTATTGGGCAGGCGTCCATGCTTACACAAGGTAATGTAACCTGATTTGTTCAGGTCCGATCCCCTGACCAATCGGCTATCCTAACCTTAACCACTCAAGGTCAAATGCCTAACCCCAACCAACCCCCCCCATAGACAGTATATATAATGGATCACCAGACCCTGTGTCTCTGGATGGAGACCAGTGAAGGATATTAGAAGTCTCTTTTCCAGTGCTGGCTGAGCGTTACTGAGCAGCCTCCAACTGAGCTTGAAGACGTAAATGTGACGTGAGCAACGTGTCTGAAAGTGTGAAGTCTTCTGGTAGCTGTGCCGAGAGAAATCTCAATCATTCCCAATCTTACAGAGACGGAGAGCGTAGGTATATGTAAGGAGATAACATAGGCACAGGCTAATTACTGATCACTAACATGCTAGTTAACATTAGTTATTAAACCTAAACAGCTAATGTAAGTCCAAACTGCCTGCGAGCTTCTCCTGTACTATACGGTAATTGCTCTACTGTGTGACAGTAAGTCTCGTGGTTATGACCCAATCGTTAGCCTATTTGTATAAAAGCGTCTGCTACGGAGCCATAACGTGAGGTACAAGGTAATGGAGCCTTTTTATATATACTTACTACTCGTGAACTCGTACCAGATGGTTGTTCTCCCAGTTCCAGTTTTTGACGTCACACACACATAAACAACAATGGCGGCCCCTGTTGATACTGTACAGATGCCGGGGATTAAAGGTGAGAAATTGAAATAACCGGTAACGTTAACATTAGGTAACGGCCGCTACCTAGGTTGCCGTTACCTCACGTGTGGTAACAGCCGCTACCTAACGGCAACATTAACGTTAGGTAACGGTAACGTTAACGTTAGGTAACCTAGGTTATTTTTTGGTAGCTGATCTTATGTACTACTTGATAAACTCAAAAGATTTTGAATCAGACTTTCTAATTGTTTTAATGTTTTTCCTCTCACAGGGAGCACCTGGAATCAGATGGGGGTGAGCTCCCCAAGAGCCTCCAGGATCTAAATAATCAAATAAAGAGAGGAAAAAGGGGGAAAAGAAAATTGTGGGAGGAGATTGCCACAAAGCTGACAGAAAAATTCCACTTACAATTTAGTTCTGATAAAGTGGCACGCAAGTGGCAGACACTTATTGATGAGTATAAGGCTGTTAAAGATAACAACAATAGTACAGGGAGGGGGGCCATGAGATTCAAGTTTTTCGATCAGATGGACTCATTGTTGGGAGGACAGCACGATATAGTGTTCCCGATAACAGGAGACAACAATGACGGATTAGTGATCCGTAGGCCGGAGGTGCTTGGTGCAGGGGGAGAAGAATATGGACGGCCAGTAGACCAACACACCACACCACTGGCACGAAGGCCGAGGGGGGCAAGGGGGCACACAGATACACTGGCAGAAGCAATTAAAAATTCAGACCAAGCAAGAGATAGGAGACATAATGAGCTGTTGGAGGATTTTATGAGAGGGTACCTGAACATCAATAACGAACAATAAATATTAATAACATAACATATAACATTTATTTATTATTATTTATATTTATTGACTTGTTTGTTTAACTAGCATTTGAGTTTCTGTGTTAATTCTTCATTAAATCTAATTTTATATTTATACATTTGTGGTTATTGTCTTTTTGGTGTAACATAAAAGCACAATGCACATTGGAAGTAGGGGAACAAATATTGAATTTAATTAACTTTTGTAAAAAGTTCTAAAGGTTCTCATCCTCATGACGAGGGCAACCAGCGGGATGGTCCTCGCAAATCGTCGGCAGGTCCAGCGTAGAGGTTGTGTAGCATGCAGGCTGACATGATCAGCATGACCACCACATCCAGCCTGGTGTTCTGTAGGTCCCTAATCCTCCTCCACTTGCATTTGACCTTGTCAAAATATTATAGAATAGAGGAGGACAAGGTCAGTGACTATATGGTTTGAGAGTGAGTTTCTGAGATTGCGAGTTTGATTATGAGCCGTGACATAGTATTATGGCGTTATATTAGTGCCAAATGTCGAGAGCTCAGTGAAACATCTTCACGAGCAAATAATATTAATTCACCGCCGCGCGAACACAGCAGCGGCGCGAAAGAAAAAGCGGGCGAGAGGAACAAACAGCCGCAGTGAGGAAAAAACAGCTGCGAGTGCACATAACAACCACTGGGGATTACGCGCGCACGGTGAGCTCTGCTCCTGTGCTTTTATTCTGCTCGCTCGAATAATGTTTTGCTTTCGCTCGGCGTTAGTCGACCTCAATTTTGACAGGTTGTGGGAGGGAACAAACGCTGGCTCCTTGTGATTGGTTATTTCCCACACGGAAGCCCAGGAAGGGATGGACCATGGTCTTGACCATAGAAAGCCAGCGAAGAAGAGACCTTGACGAAGACAAGAGGAGGACGGTTTATGAGGTAAGTTGCGGAAAAAAGTTGCGGAAAAAACACAATTTGCATCAAAGTGTATATTTAGGAGATATGTTAGTGCAGGTGACAACAACGTTATGTTTTTAGCATGTTAATGTGTATTGTTATGTTAACGTTAGTTGGCAGTCAATAACGTTAGTTAAGATTAACGTTAGCTAGCTAGCTGGTGTTTGAATACCTAGCTAGCTCCCATTAAGGTTACTGTTAACTCCCTATGTCTTGCAGGTAACGTTATGTTATAAAGCTATAGAGTAAACTGCGGCTTAATTTGTATGAAAGTATATATTTCTAAAATATGTTAGTGTAGGTGACGGCAACGTTAACGTTACTTATTTTTTAGCTAAACGTAATATTAACTTTAGTTAACGTTAGCAGGCAGTCAAATGTTAACATCAGTGTTTAAGTAACGTTAACGTTAATTGCCGGTAACGTTAGCTCCCTATGTCTGCTGGCTAGTAAGTTAATCTAACGTTAACGTTAACGTTATATTAGCTAAGTTTTAAACTGCAGCATTGTTGGGCTAGCATGAATAGTCTAGCTATGCTACAGAATAAAGCAGCATTGCTAGACGTTGTACGTTAAGTATTAACGTTACATTACTTTTTGTTAATGTTAGCCACAAGTTGAAGGTAATGGCAGACCAAAATGAGGTGAGAACCTGATTCTCAATGTTCATTTTAATCGTTAGATTGTGGCGTTGTTTGTTTCTAATGAGATGTTCTAATTTCTCCCTAATCCTCCCGGACGATTTACACAAGATGGCCAACAATATAGTGGCCATGTTGAGGACCACCTTGGGCAGTAAGTAAACATATACATATATATATATATATATATATATATATATATATATATATATATATATATATATACACACACACACACACACACACACACACAGTGTACGTGCAGTTTAATGTCCCAAGTCCCCCATGCAAAGAGAAATGGCAGGATGACCACATTCTCTAGAAAGTGTTGTGGCTAGCTAATAATATGTTAAATGAATTACAAATTTAAAAAAGATTCTGACACTGAACTGCACATATACCGATATGAATAACAGTGTATTGAAGTCAGTGAATTAATTACGTAAAATGTATTATAACTGAAGTTCAGGGACAGCCAAGGTCAGGTAGTGAGGAGCAGAGACCACAGGGACCACCAGGGACAGCCAGTGTACATGCAGGTTCCGGTTCTTCTGTGCAGCAGAACATGTCCAGGTTTGGATATTTATTAATTCATTTTGGCTGACATTTTTTTACAAAGCAACTTACATATGTCAATTAGGCTATTACAAGGCCAGTCTCCAGTGAGGGTAAAGGTGCCTTGCTCAGACACAACGGCTCCAAGGGTACCCGGCAATCGAATCCCCAACTTATAGTGGCTACTGCATGCTAGACCAGCTCAGCCCAGATATATATATATGTATTTGGCCTAAACCCTCTAAATGTTTAAATGAAATGGATGTGTCTGTCGAAATACACTTTTCCAACTGTTTTGTGCTTATCCCAAAAAAAGAAAAAATGGGGACAAAAACTAAAACAGACATTCAGCAAGAGCCTTGCACACTTCCTCACACGGTTTTATAGTGGAAATCTTAAATATATTTAACTTTCATCAACACACTTTCTCGCAGGTCTTTCCCAGGGTTTTTTAGAGAAAGGCAGAATTCCCGTGCCGTACGGACAACAAAAAAAAGACCTGCCAGCAAAATAAACCACGTGCATTTTTTCTTGTTGGACCGTCCACGTGATAAAACCCCCAAACAGTCCGAAGAGCTCGCCCTCTTACAGGCCGGGATGGGGAGAAGGACTATTCAGGTCCCTGAGGGTGCTTGCCACAAGGAGGTACTCTATGTGATCTGATTTTACACTGCTGTAGGAAGCAGGCTAATACTTTGTAAAAGAAAACATGTTGTACAATCAATCTTTTATGAATCCTGCAGTCTAATTTGAAGACCTTTTGGCTAGTTTTACTTGAATGCTTGCTTTTGAATTCACAGATAACTTATCTTCTTTGTGAAGTCTACTTCAAAATGAATGAGCTGGAGGGGGCATGGATGCTCCATAAAGCCATGGGTAAAAAAGCATTTAATAGAATTTTTCAAAGCTTACATTCATTTAAATGTCTACTTGAGAATGATGACCAGAGCAACATGGGTAATATCTTCTCCCAAACAGGAGGGTCTGGTCAGAGGCGGTTGACCTTAGTCTCCCCAGATGAGATGGGTTACACGGGGGCTGGGCTGTTCAAGTCCTGGGGAGGCAAGGGCTGTCTATATGTAATGCCTATACAACACCGACTGGACATGTCTCCCCTGCCTTACACGGCACGGGAGTTTGAGGCAATGCCAAAAGCCAGGTGTGTGTCATGCAGTAAACATGTGCCGTTGCAGCTATTAAGTCTGCATGTGGAGACCTGTACAAAGCCGGAAGTTGATGAGGTATGACATCCTGATTCAAAAGGTGTGTCCTTATATAAACCATATTCAGCCTTCTCTATTCAGTGTACAAGTTGGTATTAGCTTTAAAACTGTTAATTATTGAAAGAAATTGTTTTAATTCCTCTGTGTTCATGTTTATGTATTTAATAGATCCACTCTGACAACAATGTTGATGAAGGGGTAAGCTATCAAAATAATTGTCTTGAATGAAGGTCATATATGGCTGTTATTGAGCCACAGATTGATGATTACATTTCTGAAATATGATGTGAACGACACAATGATGTTTTACAGGCTATACTGCAGCAATCTAATTTGGGGAGTACGGTGAGCAGACTGCAATCTCCTCCCCCCCCCCCCCTTACGTATTCACATTTAGGGCTACACTAAGTTTCTGACATGTATCCTTTCTTTGCAGGATTCCACAGAGCTTCCCCAGAGTGTAGCAGGCAGCACCGTGCTGAACTCCGACACACAGTCGGACAAAATTTGCAATTAGCCATCCATTTTCGTAAAACAGCCCATATTTGAGCTTTACATAGTTGATTTCTCGCATAAAAAAGTTTCAGAAGTGAATTTTGTAATGGAATAGCAGAGATCTGCCTGACCTAGCTAGATTCAGAAAACTACCTGATCTCAGGTCAGTTGTGTATGTAAATATTGGGGCGTGACTGTTCTCTTAAGGTTCCGGATTTTGAGATGCTTGCGCAAGCAACTCAGCTTTGTTGGGATTCGCCCGTTTTCAGCGGCAGTTTCAAAATATGAGATTTTCATAGTAAAGGGGTGTCAGTGGGACTTTGAGCTTCTATGTATGTCCTATTTACCCACCGAACTGTCGTTATTCAACTATGACAGGGTAAAATCGGTTTTGCATTCTATCACCCCTTTAAACATTGAAAATAACAGAAAACTGCATTCTGTTGGAAATAAATATTTCCATGCCAAACACATTGTGACAGAACTGATGGCAAAAAAATTCAACGGGATAGTTACTTGGCACCCAGTCAAAAGCTCTGACTGGAAAGACAATGCCAATACAAAATGTTCAATTTGACAATCAGACAAATTTCAATTATTACTACTAAAACATGTCTTCAATCTGGACTTCAGTATCATTCAACAGTTATTCAGCTGCGGCCAAAGTCATAGCCATATGTTATAGCTTGAGCAATAACCCTTCTGAACTCCTCCTGTGTGGTGAGATGGGCTACAGGAAATGTTACGGAGCACGAGCAGGCATTCACAATTGGGTAACAGATGCTATGTGTCCCATAACGCACCTGACAATCATGATCAAATTCTATTGTAATACTGAAACCCTCCCGGTCTGCGTGACTGAGGGGTATGTGTGCTTGCCCTGTCAGCCACTGACAGAACTTGCCCACATTAATTAGCACTTCCTTGTCACCTTCATCCTCGGCAACGCTTTCAGGTAAGACCGTGTTGATTCCGTCTTCTGAGAAAACGGACGAAAAGGAAGTATAAATTAAGTGGTATAATTGAAATAATTGAGAAAACAAAATTGCCCACATAAATGTTAGTACTACCTACTCTGGTAGACATTAACAATTTAGTACAAATTTACCTTCGTCCTCCATGTCCTGTATGAAGTCCTGCAGAAAATTGACTACTCTGCACTCTCTCTGACGCCTCATTGTACCCTTCTCACTGAAGACAGGTGATAGTGACTTCACCAAGAAATCAGCATCCACCTTCATTTCACCAAAAAGAACGAACACAATTGCTTAATGTAGAATTCTTGGACAATATTCAATGTAGAATTCTTGAACAATATGTATTGCTTACCTTGCTAAACGATCCAAGTACAAAGAGCTGTCTGCAGATGTCCTTTTCTTTCTGCACCAAGCTGAGGAGGCCATACAGCTTCATACCTGAGCAGATTTGCTGGAGCATAGGAAGTAACCTCACTGTTGAGTATAGGACAATAGATCTGTAAAATAAAAGAGGTTCAAAAACAAGTCCAGTTCCATTCTGAAGTTTGACCTTACATTCAACTTTAGGAAATATCCTACCGCAAAATATCTTCCCTTTTTTCAATGGATACTGGCCCTGTATATCCACATGACAAAATCCTGTCTGTGCACTCCATCAGGGATGTGTTGTCAGCTGCCCGAATCTTAGAGGAAAAAAAAAAAACCCACACTTACTGTGTTGTTTGAAATTCACAAATTCGCTCATATGGTTTTGAAATTAAGCATCCTAATGGCCAGAAAAGTGTGCAATTAATAATAATGACAACACTTCAACAATTTACAGCACCCACACAAAAGACATGCTTACCTCTTGTATTAAATCAATGAGTTCTGGGTCTGTAACAGCCATCTCAGTGATCGCTTCCTGGTCCAGTTCTCCAGTGGACATGTAGTTGTAACACCAATCCATGAAGAAATTCGGGGGTGGTCCACCTTGAGCAATGCTCACTGCCAATATCTCTCCGACAGTCCTACATTCCATCCAGAAAACAAATAATAAAATAATTATCCATGCACAATCAAAGTGAGCACCTTTGTGCATGTGAACATTACAATTGTGTGTGTATATATATATATATATATATATATATATATATATATATATATATATATATATATATCCTACTTGAAGTGGTGTTTGTCCATGTCGGTCATTGAATACTTGGGGGTTTTGCCATTGTCCCCTCCCAGGAAGAATCTGCTCTGTATACCTGTCACCATTTCTTTTTCAAATAGAAAATTACAGACATGTAATCTACCATCTGAAGACATGACCAATTTGAACAGCATTTATGTAATGCAACACAAATTAAGTTAATAGAACACAGAATATATTTTCTAAATTCTTAAGGAATGAATTGTTTAATTGAAAGAAAAAATTACCAGTTAAAAACTCCTTCCTC
Organism: Perca fluviatilis; assembly: GCF_010015445.1. NCBI lineage: Eukaryota > Metazoa > Chordata > Actinopteri > Perciformes > Percidae > Perca > Perca fluviatilis. The sequence goes on from NC_053125.1 coordinate 33,624,589, forward strand.
AGAGCCCCGTTGTCAATCCCGGTCTCTCCGAGGAATGTTACCCTAAGAGGGTTTTTGGGGGATGCTTTTTTCTAGCGCTGCCACTGCTTCATCCCCCTTTCAAGCATGTCCTCCCTCGTCACACAGATGCTGAATATAGCTGTGTTGTCCACCCTTTCATGGAGTACTCTGATGACATCAGAAATGCTGAAAATGTTGGAAAAAGATTGAAACGAAACACTGATCAGTCCAGATAATTCTAATTCATGTGAACTTTATCATATCTTCAGAGGGAATATTTATTTTTATGTACCTTTCAGTCGGATGTGCCTGGCTCTCCTCAGTTTCATTACAAACTCTGTGTAAACATATGCAACACATTGTGGTTATACTAAAGGCTAAGACTTAGTCAACTGCATAGCAAGATAAAAGAACTGTGCAATACAGAAATTGTACTTCAGAAAATGTCCAGGCAAATTGAGAAATACCTTTCACCACATATGCTTGCGTGGATTTCCACAATGTCAGAGGAAATCCACTCCTGACATATTGGACATGTTGTCTGAAAAATAAATATATGGTTAACATTGCTTCTCATAACTGCTAACGAAACACAATGCAACAATTTAAAATGAAGAAAAATAGACTGACATGACAAACAGCAATTTTGAAAAACAGAACAGAATTACTACAGGAAGGGAAATTGCATTCAAGGTTTGTAGAGTTTTGTTCTTACTTTAATATCAGGAACTTGGGAGCAGGATGGAAGCTCTGTGGAATCCTGCAAAGAAACTTAGTGTAGCCCTAAATGTGAATACGTAAGGGGGGGGGGGGAGGAGATTGCAGTCTGCTCACCGTACTCCCCAAATTAGATTGCTGCAGTATAGCCTGTAAAACATCATTGTGTCGTTCACATCATATTTCAGAAATGTAATCATCAATCTGTGGCTCAATAACAGCCATATATGACCTTCATTCAAGACAATTATTTTGATAGCTTACCCCTTCATCAACATCATCATTGTTGTCAGAGTGGATCTATTAAATACATAAACATGAACACAGAGGAATTAAAAAAATGTCTTTCAATAATTAACCGTTTTAAAGCTAATACCAACTTGTACACTGAATAGAGAAGGCTGAATATGGTTTATATAAGGACACACCTTTTGAATCAGGATGTCATACCTCATCAACTTCCGGCTTTGTACAGGTCTCCACATGCAGACTTAATAGCTGCAACGGCACATGTTTACTGCATGACACACACCTGGCTTTTTGCATTGCCTCAAACTCCCGTGCCGTGTAAGGCAGGGGAGACATGTCCAGTCGGTGTTGTATAGGCATTACATATAGACAGCCCTTGCCTCCCCAGGACTTGAACAGCCCAGCCCCCGTGTAACCCATCTCATCTGGGGAGACTAAGGTCAACCGCCTCTGACCAGACCCTCCTGTTTGGGAGAAGATATTACCCATGTTGCTCTGGTCATCATTCTCAAGTAGACATTTAAATGAATGTAAGCTTTGAAAAATGCTATTAAATGCTTTTTTACCCATGGCTTTATGGAGCATCCATGCCCCCTCCAGCTCATTCATTTTGAAGTAGACTTCACAAAGAAGATAAGTTATCTGTGAATTCAAAAGCAAGCATTCAAGTAAAACTAGCCAAAAGGTCTTCAAATTAGACTGCAGGATTCATAAAAGATTGATTGTACAACATGTTTTCTTTTACAAAGTATTAGCCTGCTTCCTACAGCAGTGTAAAATCAGGTCACATAGAGTACCTCCTTGTGGCAAGCACTCTCAGGGACCTGAATGGTCCTTCTCCCCATCCCGGCCTGTAAGAGGGCGAGCTCTTCGGACTGTTTGGGGTTTTTATCACGTGGACGGTCCAACAAGAAAAAATGCACATGGTTTATTTTGCTGGCAGGTCTTTTTTTTGTTGTCCGTACGGCACGGGAATTCTGCCTTTCTCTAAAAAGTCCTGGGAAAGACCTGCGAGAAAGTGTGTTGATGAAAGTTAAATATATTTAAGATTTCCACTATAAAACCGTGTGAGGAAGTGTGCAAGGCTCTTGCTGAATGTCTGTTTTAGTTTTTGTCCCCATTTTTTCTTTTTTTGGGATAAGCACAAAACAGTTGGAAAAGTGTATTTCGACAGACACATTCATTTCATTTAAACATTTAGAGGGTTTAGGCCAAATACATATATATATATCTGGGCTGAGCTGGTCTAGCACGCAGTAGCCACTATAAGTTGGGGGTTCGATTGCCGGGTACCCTTGGAGCCGTTGTGTCTTTGAGCAAGGCACCTTTACCCTCACTGGAGACTGGCCTTGTAATAGCCTAATTGACATATGTAAGTTGCTTTGTAAAAGAATGTCAGCCAAAATGAATTAATAAATATCCAAACCTGGACATGTTCTGCTGCACAGAAGAACCGGAACCTGCATGTACACTGGCTGTCCCTGGTGGTCCCTGTGGTCTCTGCTCCTCACTACCTGACCTTGGCTGTCCCTGAACTTCAGTTATAATACATTTTACGTAATTAATTCACTGACTTCAATACACTTATTATTCATATTGGTATATGTGCAGTTCAGTGTCAGAATTTTTTTTAAATTTGTAATTCATTTAACATATTATTAGCTAGCCACAACACTTTCTAGAGAATGTGGTCATCCTGCCATTTCTCTTTGCATGGGGGACTTTGGACATTAAACTGCACGTACACTGTGTGTGTGTGTGTGTGTGTGTGTGTGTGTGTATATATATATATATATATATATATATATATATATATGTTAACTTACTGCCCAAGGTGGTCCTCAACATGGCCACTATATTGTTGGCCATCTTGTGTAAATTGTCCTGGAGGATTAGGGAGAAAGTAGAACATCTCATTAGAAACAAGCAAAGCCACAATCTAACTATTAAAAAAAATGTAAAACTACATTTTGAACATTGAGAATAAGGTTCTCACCTCATTTTGGTCTGCCATTACCTTCAACTTGTGGCTAACATTAACAAAAAGTAATGTAACGTTAATACTTAACGTACAACGTCTAGCAATGTTGCTTTATTCTGTAGCATAGCTAGACTATTCACGCTAGCCCAACAATGCTGCAGTTTAAAACTTAGCTAATATAACGTTAACGTTAACGTTAGATTAACTTACTAGCCAGCAGACATAGGGAGCTAACGTTACCGGCAATTAACGTTAACGTTACTTAAACACTGATGTTAACGTTTGACTGCCTGCTAACGTTAACTAAAGTTAATATTATGTTTAGCTAAAAAATAAGTAACGTTAACGTTGCCGTCACCTACACTAACATATTTTAGAAATATATACTTTGATACAAATTAAGCTGCAGTTTACTCTATAGCTTTATAACATAACGTTACCTGCAAGACATAGGGAGTTAACAGTAACCTTAATGGGAGCTAGCTAGGTATTCAAACACCAGCTAGCTAGCTAACGTTAATCTTAACTAAAGTTATTGACTGCCAACTAACGTTAACATAACAATACACGTTAACATGCTAAAAACATAACGTTGTTGTCACCTGCACTAACATATCTCCTAAATATACACTTTGATACGAATTGTGTTTTTTCCGCAACATTTTTCCGCAACTTACCTCATAAACCGTCCTCCTCTTGTCTTCGTCAAGGTCTCTTCTTCGCTGGCTTTCTATGGTCAAAACCATGGTCCATCCCTTCCTGGGCTTCCGTGTGGGAAATGACCAATCACAAGAGGGCCAGCGTTTGTTCCCTCCCACAACCTGTCAAAATTGGAGGTCGACTAACGCGAGCGAGCAAAACACTATTCCGGAAACGAAAGCAGAATAAAAGCCGAGCAGAGCTCACTTGGTTCGAGCGGGTAATCCCCCCCAGAGGTTGTTATGTGCACTCGCTGCTGTTTTTCCTCACTCGCAGCTGTTTGTTCCTCTCTCGCTGCTGTTTTTTCCTCGCTCGCTGCTGTGTCTGCGCGTGTGAATTAATATTATTTGCTCGTGAAGATGTTTCACTGAGCTCTCGACATTTGGCACTAATATAACGCCATAATACTATGTCACGGCTCATAATCAAACTCGCAATCTCAGAAACTCACTCTCAAACCATATAGTCACTGACCTTGTCCTCCTCTATACTATAATATTTTGACAAGGTCAAATGCAAGTGGAGGAGGATTAGGGACCTACAGAACACCAGGCTGGATGTGGTGGTCATGCTGATCATGTCAGCCTGCATACTAGACAACCTCTACGCTGGACCTGCCGACGATTTGCGAGGACCATCCCGCTGGTTGCCCTCGTCATGAGGATGAGAACCTTTAGAACTTTTTACAAAAGTTAATTAAATTCAATATTTGTTCCCCTACTTCCAATGTGCATTGTGCTTTTATGTTACACCAAAAAGACAATAACCACAAATGTATAAATATAAAATTAGATTTAATGAAGAATTAACACAGAAACTCAAATGCTAGATAAACAAACAAGTCAATACATATAAATAATAATAAATAAATGTTATATGTTATGTTATTAATGTTTATTGTTCGTTATTGATGTTCAGGTACTCCCTCATAAAATTTTCGAAGGAGACCCGCTGGGCTCTCATTTCCTCCAACAGCTCATTATGTCTCCTATCTCTTGCTTGGTCTGAATTTTGAATTGCTTCTGCCAGTGTATCTGTGTGCCCCCTTGCCCCCCTCGGCCTTCGTGCCAGTGGTGTGGTGTGTTGGTCTACTGGCCGTCCATATTCTTCTCCCCCTGCACCAAGCACCTCCGGCCTACGGATCACTAATCCGTCATTGTTGTCTCCTGTTATCGGGAACACTATATCGTGCTGTCCTCCCAACAATGAGTCCATCTGATCGAAAAACTTGAATCTCATGGCCCCCCTCCCTGTACTATTGTTGTTATCTTTAACAGCCTTATACTCATCAATAAGTGTCTGCCACTTGCGTGCCACTTTATCAGAACTAAATTGTAAGTGGAATTTTTCTGTCAGCTTTGTGGCTATCTCCTCCCACAATTTTCTTTTCCCCCTTTTTCCTCTCTTCATTTGATTATTTAGATCCTGGAGGCTCTTGGGGAGCTCACCCTCATCTGATTCCAGGTGCTCCCTGTGAGAGGAAAAACATTAAAACAATTAGAAAGTCTGATTCAAAATCTTTTGAGTTTATCAAGTAGTACATAAGATCAGCTACCAAAATATAACCTAGGTTACCTAACGTTAACGTTACCGTTACCTAACGTTAACGTTGCCGTTAGGTAGCGGCTGTTACCACACGTGAGGTAACGGCAACCTAGGTAGCGGCCGTTACCTAATGTTAACGTTACCGGTTATTTCAATTGTTGTTTATGTGTGTGTGACGTCAAAAACTGGAACTGGGAGAACAACCATCTGGTACGAGTTCACGAGTAGTAAGTATATATAAAAAGGCTCCATTACCTTGTACCTCACGTTATGGCTCCGTAGCAGACGCTTTTATAACAATAGGCTAACGATTGGGTCATAACCACGAGACTTACTGTCACACAGTAGAGGAATTACCGTATAGTACAGGAGAAGCTCGCATTGTGCTTTTATGTTACACCAAAAAGACAATAACCACAAATGTATAAATATAAAATTAGATTTAAGGCAGTTTGGATTTACATTAGCTGTTTAGGTTTAATTACTAATGTTAACTAGCATGTTAGTGATCAGTAATTAGCCTGTGCCTATGTTATCTCCTTACATATACCTACGCTCTCCGTCTCTGTAAGATTGGGAATGATTGAGATTTCTCTCGGCACAGCTACCAGAAGACTTCACGCTTTCAGACAGGTTGCTCACGTCACATCTACGTCTTCAAGCTCAGTTGGAGGCTGCTCAGTAACGCTCAGCCAGCACCGGAAAAGAGACTTCTAATATCATTCACTGGTCTCGTACAGAGACACGGGGTCTGGTGGTCCATTTTATATATACTGTCTATGGGGGGGATCGGTTGGGGTTAGGCATTTGACCTCGAGTGGTTAAGGTTAGAATAGCCGATTGGTCAGGGGATAGGACCTGAACAAATCAGGTTACGTTACCTTGTGTAAGCATGGACGCCTGCCCAATAGTAGCTATTAAAGGGCGGGTCTTGGTGTGGCCATAGTGGGGAAAAAAATATCACTGCCGGGGGGTAATAGACATAAGCCGCTTTCCGACTGGAGGGATTTTGCAGTTCCTAGAACATAAAATGACTAGAACACTTTTAATCTTGTGTTCTGACTGGACCAATTTGGGGATTTTGAAGTTCCTCTGGCTGCAGTTCCTATACCTTTTCCAGCTCTACTTCAGGACAGCAGGGTCTTTTCTCTGTTCCGTTCTCAGCATCGGGACCTATAGGTCAACCAGGGTCAGGTTTCCGGTACAGACAGACTAACAACGGGACAATTAAAACAGTTCTCCCCATCTTATTCATCACTAAATTCACTTCTGACAACGTTTTATGCGAGAAGTCCTGCTCAGAAACCCTGCTGTAAGCTGGAGGTCTCTCAGACCAGACACACAGACACACACACACACACACACACACACACACACACACACACACACACACACACACACACACACACACACACACACAGATACATATTCACACACAGACACACACACACACACACACAGATACATATACACACACAGACACACACACACACACACATACACACACACACACACACAGACACACACACAAACACACACACACACACACACACATACATACACACACAGACACACACACACACACAGATACATATACACACACAGACACACACACAGACACACACACAGACACACAGATACATATACACACACAGACACACACACACACAGCACAGCAGGCAGAGGTGAGGGAGAGAGAGATACCCGTGTCTCTTCGGGAGACTTGCTTAAATTCTGACAAATATGCTATACATTAGATTTAGTAATATAAAATATTATATAAATATAATTTAAAAATATATTTGGTGTTTTTTAACTTAACAGTAAGATAAATGCAGACCCATCATGCTAATGAATAAAATACTTTATATATTTGATGTATTTTTTACAGTAATAAACAAAAACAGTAACGACAATAATACTAATTAATAAAATACTTAAAAAAATATGTCTACAAAATAAATTCAGACTATCATACTTAAAATAAAAAAATAATTCTGGCTGCAACCTGGAGTCTCCCGTCTCATGCCCTCTCGCCTTGCTGATAAGCAGCAATGTCTGTCCCAGTGAAGTGTGAAAACAATATAGAATATAAAAAAAAGCAGTCTTGGAAAGACATGTTAATTTTTGTATTCTTGTGTGTGCAGGGGCCTGTTTCACAAAAGCAGAATTTATAAATCCAGGATAACTGATAAAGCCAGGCTTGACCTAGTCTAATCTGTGCATCCTGGCTTGGAGCGTTTCACGAAGGTCGAGTCAGGCTGAGGAGGAGAGACTATGTCAGACTGAGGAGGAGAGACTAGATCAGGCTGAGGAGGAGAGACTAGGTCAGACTGAGGAGGAGAGACTAGGTCAGGCTGAGGAGGAGAGACTAGTTCGAGTCAGGCTGAGGAGGAGAGACTATGTCAGGCTGAGGAGGAGAGACTAGGTCAGACTGAGGAGGAGAGACTAGGTCAGGCTGAGGAGGAGAGACTAGGTCGAGCCAGGCTGAGGAGGAGAGACTAGGTCGAGTCAGGCTGAGGAGGAGAGACTATGTCAGACTGAGGAGGAGAGACTAGGTCGAGCCAGGCTGAGGAGGAGAGACTAGGTCGAGTCAGGCTGAGGAGGAGAGACTAGGTCGAGTCAGACTGAGGAGGAGAGACTAGGTCGAGTCAGGCTGAGGAGGAGAGACTATGTCAGACTGAGGAGGAGAGACTAGATCAGGCTGAGGAGGAGAGACTAGGTCGAGTCAGGCTGAAGTAGACCCTAACCCTGAAGAAGACCGCGAGGTCGATCACAGATTTACTGATGCCAAAATGGAGAATACGCATTGTTACTTTATTTAATTACTTTATACAGAGTGAGCAGCAGCTTCTTGTGGAAGTATGATGACGTGAAACACATTATTTGTATAAAAAGAAAAGAAACACGGCTGCTGTAATGAAACAGCGAGAGAAAGCGTAGCAGACGATCACGGACCGACTGAATGCGTAAGCAGCCTAAACATAAACATTAACTGACCACTGCTCTGAATTGAAGCCGTCATAATCCTACCATTCAAGGATTAGGCTACTAATCATTTGCACAAATTAACCGTTGTACTCTTTACCTCAAAAGTAAGCAGAAGATAATCATACTCAGGAAATTTACCATAAAGATCAATTTTCTATAACGCTATAAGCGAATATGATGCGTAAATATCTCTTTCACTCTGTTCCTCCCTCTCTCTCATAGGCTAAAATATAAATGTCCTAAGTCATATTAACTTCCTGTCACGACTTGCACAAGAAACAGACAGGAGGTAAGTGAAGCTGAGCTTTTATTGGCAAAGTCCAACAGAGAGCAAGAACAAACAGGCAGATCTTCAGCAGGTAAGACTCAGGTTAGCAGCAGATAACAGGAGGATGACTACAGGAACGTACACAGCAGAGTTACAGGTAGTCCCAGAGAGTAAGTCTAAGTGTAGTGACGCACACGAGTAGCAACATGTGGCAACAAGACCGGACAAGGGAGAGTATGAGCCTGTGTTGCTTATAAAGGTGGTGGCCTAATGAGGTGCAGGTGGTGAACTGATGACGAGGTGTAATGAAGTGCAGGTGCGAGTAATCAGTGATAGTGAATGGCTGAGAGGAGTGAGTGATGGGGAACATGAATGAGTGGGAGGAGTGAGTGCTGGTGACGGTGGGGCCCTGACACTTCCACTGCTCGCTTTTAATGCAAAGTGTACAACTGTTTGTTCTTGCAAATGACAGTAGCTATGTTTCCATCGACCAGTTTTTATCCGAATTAAGTGATATCGAATGAAAAATGCCTTATGGAAACAGTAAAATCCGACTGAATTTCAAGAATATCGACTCAAATGAAATACGTTCGGTCTCATCGGATTTTCTCTTGATCGATATACGGCTTATGCGATAAACGCTGATGGAAACGTTATTTGCCGAATAAATAATGAATTGCGATTAAGTTTTAGGTCATTTTATGGTTGCAACCCGCAATAAAACGAAGAAGAAGAAGTTTCAGTTCATTTCCGCCCAGTATTTCCGCTCTGTTTGCACACATGACAGGTGTCAACAAAAACAGATGTAAGCGGACAAATGAGGAGACGAGATACTTTTTTAATTTAATTTACCAGAAAAATATAACGGCTATTTTAGATAGCAAAAATCTAAGAAACGCCATCATTTATCAGGAGCTCGCGAAGGAAATGACCAACAGTTACTACAGGGACATTAAACGCTTAACGTGAAAAAGCTTAACGTGGTTTAATGTAGGCTACCTCAACAATGACCAATGATTACCAAATTTCTCTCTCATATTGCTCCTCATAACTACTGAAAACTGTCAAAAACTCGAACCCAAAGTCCAATTATTATGGACATTATCTGACATTAAGCGTATATGCTTATAGAGCCTATGGAAAAAGCTTAACGTGGTTGAATGTACCTAAACAACGATCAATCATCACCAAAAAAAAACTCTTCTGTATTGCTCATCATAACCACTTAAAATTGTCAAATCTAACCCAATGTCCAAATATGGACTTCTATATAACTTCTATAATAACTTCTATAATCGTTGGATTTCGATTTAGTTTTTTTGACAGGCTTAAGTGTTCATCACAAGATATGACCATGATTCATCTGGTGATGATTGATCGTTGTTTAGATACATTTAACCATGTTAAAATTTTTCACGTTATGCATTTTAGAATGTCCCTTACGACAAGCCGTGGGACGTCCTGCGGAGTAAATGGAAGGCGCTCAAACAGCGATACACGGCTCAAAAAAGACACTCTGCTCCTCTCCCTCTGCTCCTCTCCCTCTGATCCCCTCCCTCTGCTCATCTCCTTCTACTCCTCTCCCTCTGCTCCTCTCCTTCTGCTCCTCTCCCTCTGATCCCCTCCCTCTGCTCCTCTCCTTCTGCTCCTCTCCCTCTGATCCCCTCCCTCTGCTCCTCTCCTTCTGCTCCTCTCCCTCTGATCCCCTCCCTCTTCTCATCTCCTTCTACTCCCCTCCCTCTGCTCATCTCCTTCTACTCCTCTCCCTCTGCTCCTCTCCCTCTGCTCCTCTTCCTCTGCTCCTCTTCCTCAGGTATTCCTAACATCAGACATGTCAGCCAACTCCTCTTCCACCAACGGCACCCTGGACCCGTTGTACCACTGCTTTGACGTTCCCGTCACGTTCTTCATCTCCGTCGCCTTTACCGCCACCAAATTCCTCCTCTTCGTCCTCCTCTTCTTCCTCGTCCTCCACGTTGGTCACCGGCGGCGACGGCAGCTGAGCCACTCGGTCGTCTTCACCTTCCACATGGCGGCCGTGGAGCTGATCAGCGTGTTGGGCTGCTGTTTCTTCTGTTGCGTGTTTTACTCAGATCTCCCACAGATGAAGATCGTGGGTTTCTACGCGCTGCACATCGTTTTCCCCGGACAGACTCTGTTTCACACTCTCACCTGCGTGGAGCGCTACCTGGCTGTCGTTCACCCCGTCACCTACCTGGGGCTGAAACAGTCGGGGGGGGTCAGGATCAGAAACATCAGCTGTGGGTGCGTCTGGCTGCTGTGCTTCGGGTGGAGCGGTCTGTTAGCTCTTTATGTGCCCACGTTGCCCGTCGTTCCATTTCGCAGCCTCTTGGTTTTCTCCTTACTTGTCGTCTCTTTCTGCAGCCTTTCTGTTCTCTGCGTTCTGATTCGTCCAGGGCCGGGGGAAGTGGGCGGGGACAGGGAGCGTGTAGACCAATCAAAGCAGAGGGCTTTCTGCACCATCATGGCCATACTGGCGGCGCTGTTGCTGATGTTTGTGTATCTCTGTGGTTCTGCGTTGTACACTGCGTCACTTTTGAGCTACGCTGGCGGCTGTGTGGTGATGTCGTCTGCACTCTGGTCAAATCTGCCCAGCAGTCTGGTGTTACCGCTGCTGTTTCTACACCGGGCGGGAAAACTAGAGGGTTGTTCCAACGCTGAGTGAAGTCCATTCAGACCAAAGATTTGCGACGTTTTAGAGCATTGCATGGCAAACTTGCAGTGGTCTGAATAGGCCCGTCTCAGATGATTTAAACAGATAGCGAATCAGAGAAAACGTTTTCTCAGTTTCATCTCTACTAGAAATGCAGCTGTAGTAATATCTCATAAGGGCCCTTAAGAAGGTGACTTACCTCCTTTTTGGGGGGACCCTTAAGGAGGTTACTTACCTCCTTTTTGGGGGGACCCTTAAGGAGGTGACTTACCTCCTTTTTGGGGGGACCCTTAAGGAATTGACTTATCTCCTTTTTGGGGGGACCCTTGAGGAGGTGACTTACCTCACAAAACATTTCTTCTTCCATTCCTTCTGAGCCTGGTGTCTGTTTCCACTCAGCTGCCCAGAGCAACGAATCAGCTCATTGCATTTTACTTTGAGCTGGGAATTATGCTGATATAGACCTACTGCTCAGGGTACATTCATATCTCATAGAGCAGTGTTTCTCAAATGGGGGTACGCGTACCCCTGGGGGTACATTGGAGTTCTGCAGGGGGTATGTGAAGTTTTTGCAAACTTCTCATTTAAAAACAGGTCATGCATAATTCCTAAAATAATTATGCTGTAATAATGAATGAATTAAGTGATGGATTCTGAACATTTGAAATGTAACATTTAAAGGTTTTTCAGTAATGAGGTTGTTGTTTAGTAAATCTATCACTGCTGACACTGTATTGTTCCTCTTTATATCTATGTAAAAAGGTTTTTGCGCTGGTCACGGGGTACTTGGCTTGAAAACACAATTCAAAGGGGGTACATTATCGAAAAAAGTTTGAGAACCCCTGTCATATAGGGTATCATCAATAGCCTATATCTTAAATGTATAAAAAAAGAGAATGAGCGATGTCAGAGGTTTGCATGATGTGTCGATGAACAAACTCTGAATTATCAGAGAATCTGCAGCTCCCTTGTAGTGTTACAAAGAGAGAAGTTAGTTCAGGGACAAAAACGTGAAAAAACAGCCTGCACTGTGGTTACAATCAACTTCCATTCGCCTATGTGTTCATTTTCTTCCTGTAAATAGTCTATATTCCTGTAGGCTACTGTGTGGGACAAATCCGTTTAATTTACATCAACAATGACATCATGGCCTGGTGTGTATGTCAAGGTTGGTAAAAGTGTCTAAGTCTACAATTTGGTAGCATGGCATCTACTGTAACACATTTGGGATCTAATGTCATTGTATTTGATTTCAAATAAGATAAAATGGTAAATCTTATAATAATTATTAGTATATTTGGTTTTAAGTTTATAGTTTAATGTTGGGTCTATTGCAGCAAAGTATGCAGTTTCTAATTTAGGTGGTGTCTAAATATGTTATATATGTACCTGTTATTTGTCTAATTATATACAACCATAGAAATAAAATGGACACAAGCTACGACTTGTGTCGACTTCACGACCATCCCTCCTACAACAACCTGCGTCTTGTCTACGTGTTGTCCATGTAGACAATCACGTGTATTTGAACTGTTTATATAAACATATATATAAAGGGAAGTGTACGTTAGTATACGACACATGAGAAAGCAATGTTACTGAAAAAACATGTTGGACAATGATTCTGTCAGACTCAGATCATAGTCTGTCAGGATTACAACGTCCTGTACACATTTACATCAGGTCAACTGGAACTTCAATATGAGGTGGATATTTGGAGAGGCTTTATTTGTGTTCAAAGAATAAAAAACGCACAACAATGAATATATAAAAGTAACAACTTGAGGATCCAAATATAAAGAATTTATTAAAATAAAACAGTTTAAGGCGCATTAATGTATCTGAATGTTAAAACTGAGTTATCAACTTCCATCATGTCTCATTAATGATTATTATATCATCCATTGACTCATATTAAATAATTATCAACTGATTTCAAAGATCATCACTTTGGTATAGTTAACATTTCATAACATTTCCTTTGGCAAACATCATTTAAATAATACTTCATAGATAATAATCCAGTTTAAGGTCTTATTTAGAGACAGACTCGTCCTCTATGTCCCTCTGAGATATTCTGAGCTGCACCAGATGATTTTATTATTACAATAACAACAATACTCACAATGTCATCAACTCCTCAGTTTAAATCATCAACAGTTAGTGGATATTAAATCATTAGCTGAAAATATAACACTTAGCAACACAAGGCTTTATATGGCCGAACAGAAAACAAGCATTTAGAATCCCCTCCATATAAACAGTGTTCCCACACGTAGGCTAATGTGTGGTGGTCCGCCTCACTATCAACACGGGCTGCCGCACATTGAGTTTCGTTATTATTATGGATTTTTATTTTTAAATGCTATTTAAAATACATTCTTCTGCATATCCTTTCCCTGCTTTTCTCCGTCTCTCTGTCACTTGGGACACACATACACACACTGTGGGAACACATCTGTGGGAAACACTGTAAAATGTATTATTACCAAAACACACAAGCAGATGACATGTTGAAGAGCTCTTTACACCTGATTAGAAGATATCCATCTGCTGATATTTACAACTAAAGAAACATTTTCTGTTAGAGGGCAAACTGACCAAATATCAGATCTGCACATGACTTCACACCCACAGCAGTAATGAGAATCTTGTTGTATATAATACAGCACATGAGAAAGCAGTCAGGTGTAAAGAGCTTAGACTTTATGTCTTTTCTACATCAGGACACCAGCCACCGCAACAAAGGCTACAAGAAGCAGAACACCTGCTGCCAGTCCATGGTCTCGGCCTCCAGGAGAGGAGTTTCCATCCTTAGGACCTGAAGATAATAAAACATATGAGTCAGTAAACGTGTGGATAGAGGAGCAGCTTTCAACCTCTCTGATGTTAAAACTGCAGCTACAACCTGATACTCAGAAAAACTCACTGAGAGAGACTCACTCACCTGCTGGCTCTCTAACGTACAGATGGACTATGATTGGTTCGATGTCGCTCTCTGTAGGTGTTGAATTACTGGTTGTAACTCCACACTTGTATATTCCAGTGTCGTTGATGTTCACATTCATCAGAATTAAAGACATGTCTCCGTCCTTCAGATCTGTGTCCACCAGCTCCACCCTGTCCTTAAAGGATGGATGCTGCTGGGTTGGATCCAAGCGTCCATCTCTGTATAAGAGGACGATATCTGGCTTCAGGTCAGCTCTGGTCCACTGTACAGCACTGATGGAGGAATCAGCAACCTGACATGGTAGAGTGACATCATCTCCAGGATGCATTATCAACGTAGTCAGGTCTGAAAATCAATAATAAACAATAGTAATGAAAAGTCATGGTATTTCAAAAGACCTCCATCATATTATTATTATTACTATGATTATTTTAATTATAATAACTAATATAACTTATCTTCTAGTTGTAATTCTAATTGTAGTTATCTAATTTTACATTTGTCAAAATGTATATCAGATATTTAAAATAACATTCTGGATATCTGAAATTATAATTATGACTAGCAACAACTAAACTGTATCTGAAATTGAAGTTCTTCTTCGTAAGAATTCAAAAATAATCACATTAACCGCTATATATATATATATATATATATATATATATATATATATATATATATATATATATATATATATATATATATATATATAGCCACTCTCCACTGGGAAAAAGTATCTTCACTAAGAGATTTACACCTTGGAAAAATAGCCAAAAAAAGTTACCACCAGAAGAGAAGCTGGTAGTCCTTCTAGGAGAGGGGACAGCAGCTCTACTGACAGCTAAATATGGATCTGAGGGACTCACAACCACTTTAGGATCCCAAAATTACAGATTGGTTTAGTACTTTATAGTAATTAAGTAATTATAGTAGAATAGTATATATGTGACACCTACATATTTAATATATGACATGTAGGCTATGAATTTCTGTAAACTGCTTGATAGAAAGAGAGAGAGAGAGAGAGAGAGAGAGAGAGAGAGCGAGAGTCAGTCTGATTACCTCCGCTGTCTGAACACTCCTGTTTTCTGAACGACAGTTGACACATCGGCGTACTATGTGAAGGTATTTCATCATCTGCTGTCTTAGTGTGTAATCCCCTGCTGGGTCTTCTCGCTTATAACAACCGTTTTTGACGCAATTCTTTCGACATTCTGAACTACCGCGGAAGTGTTCATCAGCCAATGAGATTGCGCATTTAGAGTTAAATCCCCCCTTTTACTTTCACAATTGGATGCTTATGAAAAGGAAATTACCATATTTGGATCCGACATCATTACACAGGATTGTAGAGGAGAGAGCGAGCTTTCTAACGGTATATGAGATGACAGGGTGCAGACAGCGATTGCGGAGCAGAGGGATGATTTAGAACCACAACTTTTGTTGAATTTAGGAGAAAGTAAAATAAAGACCTAAATGTGTATTTTTTACTTTTTTTCACCACAAGTCTGAAAGAATATATGTTATTGAAGACAAATGTTTTTGCCTGCCGTGTCTCGCATTAACCCCCCTATGTTGACTTCATGACTTCAAGGCACCTAACCATTGCCTAATCCTAGTGCCTGCCAGGCATCGCTGCCTGGAAGGCGACGTTGGGGGCTGAAACACCAAACACCGCAAGAGATTGGTCAACACTGACAGTAATGCAGCGCAATATGAAATATTTCGTCTTAGATTTAACAACTTATGAAACTAATATAGAACAATATGAAACTAAAACAACATAAGCTTAATTTAAAATGGCTTAGGAACTATAGGCTAGAGGTGGATACACGCAATTTAGAGGTGGATAAACGCATTTTGGAGGTGGGTAAACGCTATTTCCGAATTTGGGGATTCTCTCTGCCGGAGACGGAGAGTCAGAACAGTGAGAGAAAGAGAAGCGTGTGTGGAGTTTATTCACTCCAGCTGATACGGACACTGACACATGTGATGTGTGCAAAAAAAAGTAATTCGCCACTGTGGTAACACCATTAATTTGCATAAACACATTAAAGCATTAAGTCACCTGAGAGAGAACTCCGAGCTGCTAAAAAAGTTGAGGAAGGAGGAGGAGGGGGGAGAACCCCAAACCAGACCCCCAACAGAGAGACAGAGGACTCTGGCAGAGGCTTTTCAGCCAAGAAATCAGGAGTATCCAGGTCATCTCCAGCATTAAGCAATGCTGCTCACAGTGATCAGAGAGGCAATTTTAGCAGACTGATAGAACTACTATCATAAATTCAGCCAGTTGAAAAAAAATCGTAATTAAGTTTCACTGGAACTCAAAAATATACACATATATTATTTTATTATTTTTATACCGTTACATTGTTTTATATTGTTCTAGTTAGTAAATAACATTTAGATCTGCCTAAAATCTTTGTCCTGTGTTTTATCATAATCAAATCAGTAATCAGACTGAATGTTGGTGAATATTTTAACCTTCTAATTGCATACTGTTTCCCAATCATGTGACATATGAGAAGCATATGACTTCTGGTAAGTAGAGGCTTACCATTGCGCAACTACTGTAGCAATCAGAATTTCAAAAGGCCCTTTTATTGAATTTTGGTGAATAGTTTTCAGAGAAAATTGTTTGCCAGTCTACCAAAACGGTAATTTGTCGACGGTCCCTTACACAGAACCGATGATGAAGTGCTATGAAGCTTTATTCCTAATAAAAGAATTTCCTATAAAGAAGGGGAAGTTAAAATAAAATATCAAGTGAATATCAAACGTCCGCCGACTTCGCCACGCTACTAAGGTAGACCGAAAGTCTATTTATTTACTTCAAACATCAGATAAAGTGATTCTTTTCTCTAATACAGATGATGCTTAGTACATAAAGTAGTCATGTATAAAGATGTAACCGATGTATTACTCCATGAGGCGGCTATGTTAGTTAGCTAACGTGAGCTAGCTTGCTGAGGCTCAGTTCAGCATTATCTGTATTAGAGAGAAGAATCTCTTCATCTGATGTTTAGAGAGAATAAAACAGATTCCCAGACTACTTACTGGAGTTCACCAACTACACACAACATATACAAGTTCATTATCGGGTGTATTATTTGTGTCCCAGTCAACAACTGCTCTGAGAAATGTGTTAGACCAAATGTAGCTACGCCCATGACGATAAAACATTTAATGTCTAACGTTACATAAATCTTTCACAATAAAAGCTGATATTTACCAGAGGCTGCTCCAGAGAGAAATAACAACAGGACCAGAAACGGAGCCATGAGAGCTGAGAGAGAGTAGATCCTCCGTTATGACCTTCACAGATGAAAGAAGAACCTTTACCTTTACAGAGGAAGAGGACGCATCAACTAAAGAGGAAGTTCTGTACACACGGTAGTTTTTTATTCATCCTCCCCTGAGCTTCAGGACAATGATTACAAGAGTTCGTTAAACCACCTTTTAACATTTTCAACATTAGAAAACTGATTGGATATCAAATATAGACTGATGTACCAAGTACATTATATACACAGCAAACCTCTGATAATTAAAATGTGCACACACAAATAAATATCATCCTGATTTCACAAATTCGTTATTTATTATTGCAGGGACTGCAGAAGATCCCATTTTTAAATATCTATAACCCAGAAACAGGAGAAATTATTATTATTATTATTATTATTATTATTATTATTATTATTATTATTATTATTATTATTATTATTATTATTATTATTATTATATACACTCACAAATGAGTGAGTTAGAAAAGACTTAAATAAACTAAACTGGTTTATAAACCATTCCAGTCCAAACCATTTGAACAGGTGAGGATGAGGCTTGGTCTAAAACATTTTTCTTAAGACTCCTAACACTTTAGCAGAGGTGGGTAGAGTAGCCAAAAATTGTACTCAAGTAAAAGTACTGTTACTTCAGAATAATATGACTCAAGTAAAAGTAAAATGTAGCCATCCAAATAATTACTTGAGTAAGACTAAAAAAGTACTCAAGTACTGAGTAACTGTTGAGTAACGTCTGATTTATTTTTTAACACAAGCATTCAATCAGACGGAAAAAAATACTAAATAATCATCTTTAGGCAAATTATAGTTCATCCAATCAATAAAATAAATAAAAATTAATTAATTACAAAATAGCTTACATTAAAATAATCCAGGTAAATTCAAGTACTTAAAAAATAAAATACATAAAATAATAATACATAAAAATAAATAAGCACAAGTAACACAAATTTCCAAACCTACTTTATTTTACCAGGCTCTGCAGGCAGAACTAGAACAAGGTAATGGAGCTGCTGTTTGGCACTTTTACTAATATATATAATATAAGGTAAACATTATGAGCAACATTCATTATGAGGCCAGAGGCCTGGACTATGAAGCAAGATTTGGGGTTAACGAGCTAACTTCAGGTTCAACCCAGGGTCTTCTTTATCACCAAGGTGGATCACTTGATACCGGGTTCAATCGCCGTGGTAACTCATGCTGGACGCCTAACCTGGTCGGGAGCAGGTTATGTTGGAGATCAGAGATCAACCGGTGTAAAAGCACCGCCTACCGACCAATCAATAGGCCTACTCATTGATAACGGCATCACCGTTCTTATAGAAGATCAGGCATATAGGGTATATTTATGAAATATATAGATTTGAATGGGAGGGAATTACATATAGGCTATTTCTCTGCTTCTTGAGCACAGCGGTTTGAATTATGTTTTTATATTTTTTATTTGCTCTCACGATCGCTTCCACTGGCAGGATTGCAACTGAAATAATAGGCTAATTACGACAGTTTATGGAAAGCACAAGGATCAGATCTTGGTCCTGACTGATGGGGAAGTGATATTGATAAGCGTTGATTTACGCATCAGCGTCGCCTATTTTTTGTTGCCAGCTGACGAGACTGCACAACTACGTTTGATTGGTGAACAGTCACGTACGTGGTAGAGCCTTTGGCGGAAGTCTCTCTCTCTCTCTCTCTCTCTCTCTCTCTCTCTCTCTCTCTCCCTCACTCTCTCTCTCTCAAAATAAAACATTAAAATGAGGCGTACGCGGGGTAATACAAACAATGACGCGTAGAATACCAAAGAAGTAAAAAGAAAAGTAATGAGCTCATTGTAGCCTAATGTAGCGGAGTAAGAGTACAGTTTCTTCTTCACAAATCTACTCAAGTAAAAGTAAAAAGTATAGAGATTTAAAACTACTCCTAGAAGTATCATTTTTTCAAAAACTTACTCAAGTAAATGTAACGGAGTAAATGTAACTCGTTACTACCCACCTCTGCACTTTAGCCTCATGTATATGAAGAATAATACCACCATTATCTTTCTCATCACTCACTGACGTTTTACTAAACAAGCTCTGCCTCTGATTGGCTAGTACTCCCACACCGCGCAGCGGACTCTAAAAGCGGACTTTTAGCATCAATAACGACGACAATGGCACCTGATCAAATGTCTTTTTTTACCAAATGGGAGTGAGAATGTGTTGGAATGCCACAAAGCTTCTTAATCATTTTATTTTGGGGCTGTCACTTGTCATCTTGGAGCTTGGGAGTGAGAAAAAAAAAAACATGAATAATAACAGGCTACATTGTTTTACAGATATGCTTACAGTGTGTATTGAAGTCACTTCTTTTTCTAGTTTTTGTTCAGTCATGTTTGTTCTGTATGAACATTAATTGTAGAACGATATTTAGAATTAGACATAGCTTATGGAGATTTGTGCATATGGTTGTAAAACATATTCTCGCATTATGAATAAGCTTTGAAATTAAGCCTAGTCCTTATAAATTTCCCAGGAACAAGAATTATTATTATTTTAGTGCTTTACAGGCTACTCAAAGACACTTTACACTAAAACCAACACATTTAGCGCATAAAAACAGATACAGCAATAAAACCAACACATAAAACAAGCATATTAAAGCAATTAAAATGCTGAGTGACTAAGTAGATTTTTTTTAAATCCATACGTATTCAGTCGGTCCACTATTGTCTGTCGGGCTTTTTCTTTCCGTTTGATAACAGCCGTATTTCCCTTTTTGCATATTATATGTTTTACCTCCTTGTAATTTTCCATTAGAAGCTGCTGCTCAGCGGTTGAAACATATGCTGCACACGTCTTTTCCATTTCTGCATCAGTAAATCTGTGATCGATACCGTGGTCTATTTAAGAAATCCGTGAACGTGCACTTATCCCAGCTATCTACACCTGGCTTTACATAGCTTCACCTACTTATCCTGCGCGCAACGAAGCGTGCAACCGATTGAGCGCCGATGAGTGGACCACACTAAGTCAAGCTGCGCTTTTCATTTTATCCTGGATTTCTTTATTCTACTTTTTGTGCAATAGGCCCCAGCTTGACAACTTACTATGGAGCTGGGAACAAGCCCAAATAAGCAACTACACTTTAGAAACAAGCCCCAAAAAAGCGACCCGCAAATACCAACATTTGTAAGCCACTTTACAGAAAAAACAAGCACCGCAAGTCGCTTATAATAGCGCGGACTTGGCAACACTGGGAAAGCGAAAATGTGAACAGTTCAAGTTTAAAATTGCAACCTTGTTTTGATGCTCTGCTTCAACTGTTGAACACACGCAATATACACACAGTTCAATAGTCAACAGTGAAGACCAATAATGTCATTCTACAGTAAAGTGAATGGCCTAGCTCCTAAAAGATTAATCACATTATGATCATTTTACTATTCTGCCATTAAGCCCGTTTCAACTTACTTTTCAGAAATGCAATTGTTCAATCTGCTATGCCTAAAACAATATTGAAGACTGGTGTGGAATGGGAGCGTCTCTTCATTATGGATGAGGGGACTTTTTACCGACATCTCCGGGTAACCCATGCCCAATTTGATTATTTATTGGAGGTCCTGAGACGGCAGGGTCTGGACAGAGAACAGAAAGAATTTGAGATTCCCCTCAGGCAAAAGGTAGGCCTGCCCGATAAAGAATGGCTGTTTGAAGCATCCTGGCATTTTATTCTAATAGCTTTACCCCAATTAAATACATAAGCTATGTTTCCCCCTTTGTGGTTTTTTGTTGAGGACCTACATTCTTTATTTACAGGTTTCTCTTTTCCTCTGGTACCTGGCCAACCAGAACAGCTTCCGAGAGCTCTCGGACAAATTTGATGTGTCCCAGTCGTCTGCACTCAGGTAGTAGGTTTAGATATTTTTTACATTTACAAAAAAAAAAACTCTATTGTATTCTACAGGTGTGTGGTTGAAGTGATGCA
Source organism: Perca fluviatilis (assembly GCF_010015445.1). NCBI lineage: Eukaryota > Metazoa > Chordata > Actinopteri > Perciformes > Percidae > Perca > Perca fluviatilis. Next base: position 33,645,937 of record NC_053125.1, read on the forward strand.
AGCCTTGTGCACGATGGTACCAATGTTCATCAGCTGGTACACGGAATGTGAGAAGATGTCAGTGTCTGCTGCATTCAGGGCGATGTGTGGCAATAACAACATCATAGATACATTATTATTGCTTTTACTAATCCTCAGGGGATCGGGAAATTTTACATTTTCACGACTGTAAGGTCATTAACATTGTGCATTGCAGGGGCCATAGATGGATGCCATATCAAGCTACAGTGGCCACCTGTAAGAGGAGGGGACTACCTCAACAGAAAGGGATATTATTCCATTGTCCTCCAGGGGATTGTGGATGCAACAGGGAAATTCCGCGACATTTTTGTAGGAGCACCTGGTAAGTGCCTATTGAATCCTGTGACTGCCATGCACCAGTATACTGGAAGCACTTTCCTTCTAGGCATACACAACAATTAACCACTTCTGACATTGATTCAGGCAGGGTTCATGACTCCAGGATCCTCAGGAAATCCACCTTCTTTGAGAGGTCTGGTGAAAAAATGGAGGGGTTAGTATTTTGTAGCGTCTTGGAGAATACTGATGCTGTTTGCTACTTCAAATATACAAGTATGTAACTTGCATACCCTCCATACATTTCCCACCCTAACCCTGGTATAAATAAAATCTGTCCTCTTATCTTAAGGTACATGCTACTAGGTGACAGCGCCTACATCAGTCGGGAATACCCTTTTATCGCCACGCCAAAGCGGGACAACGATGCCCTGACCATCCAGGATCAGCAGAGGAACACTCAAATAAGCAGAGGAGGCGTTGTGGTGGAACAAGCGTTTGGCAGGTAATACTATATGCCGTTATATTAGTGCCAAATGTCGAGAGCTCAGTGAAACATCTTCACGAGCAAATAATATTAATTCACACGCGCAGACACAGCAGCGAGCGAGGAAAAAACAGCAGCGAGAGAGGAACAAACAGCAGCGAGTGCACATAACAACCACTGGGGGGGATTACGCGCTCTCGAAAGTGAGCTCTGCTCCTGTGCTTATATTCTGCTCGCTCGGACCTCCAATTTTGACAGGTTGTGGGAGGGAACAAACGCTGGCTCCTTGTGATTGGTCATTTCCCACACGGAAGCCCAGGAAGGGATGGACCATGGTCTTGACCATAGAAAGCCAGCGAAGAAGAGACCTTGACGAAGACAAGAGGAGGACGGTTTATGAGGTAAGTTGCGGAAAAAAGTTGCGGAAAAAACACAATTCGTATCAAAGTGTATATTTAGGAGATATGTTAGTGCAGGTGACAACAACGTTATGTTTTTAGCATGTTAACGTGTATTGTTATGTTAACGTTAGTTGGCAGTCAATAACGTTAGTTAAGATTAACGTTAGCTAGCTAGCTGGTGTTTGAATACCTAGCTAGCTCCCATTAAGGTTACTGTTAACTCCCTATGTCTTGCAGGTAACGTTATGTTATAAAGCTATAGAGTAAACTGCAGCTTAATTTGTATCAAAGTATATATTTCTAAAATATGTTAGTGTAGGTGACGGCAACGTTAACGTTACTTATTTTTTAGCTAAACGTAATATTAACTTTAGTTAACGTTAGCAGGCAGTCAAACGTTAACATCAGTGTTTAAGTAACTTTAACGTTAATTGCCGGTAACGTTAGCTCCCTATGTCTGCTGGCTAGTAAGTTAATCTAACATTAACGTTAACGTTATATTAGCTAAGTTTTAAACTGCAGCATTGTTGGGCTAGCGTGAATAGTCTAGCTATGCTACAGAATAAAGCAACATTGCTAGACGTTGTACGTTAAGTATTAACGTTACATTACTTTTTGTTAATGTTAGCCACAAGTTGAAGGTAATGGCAGACCAAAATGAGGTGAGAACCTTATTCTCAATGTTCAAAATGTAGTTTTACATTTTTTTTAATCGTTAGATTGTGGCGTTGTTTGTTTCTAATGAGATGTTCTAATTTCTCCCTAATCCTCCAGGACAATTTACACAAGATGGCCAACAATATAGTGGCCAGGTTGAGGACCACCTTGGGCAGTAAGTTAACATATATATATATATATATATATATATATATATATATATATACACACACACACACACACACACACACACACACACACACACACACACACAAAGTCCCCCATGCAAAAAGAAATGGCAGGATGACCACATTCTCTAGAAAGTGTTGTGGCTAGCTAATAATATGTTAAATGAATTACAAATTTAAAAAAAAATTCTGACACTGAACTGCACATATACCGATATGAATAACAGTGTATTGAAGTCAGTGAATTAATTAGGTAAAATGTATTATAACTGAAGTTCAGGGACAGCCAAGGTCAGGTAGTGAGGAGCAGAGACCACAGGGACCACCAGGGACAGCCAGTGTACATGCAGGTTCCGGTTCTTCTGTGCAGCAGAACATGTCCAGGTTTGGATATGTATTAATTCATTTTGGCTGACATTCTTTTACAAAGCAACTTACATATGTCAATTAGGCTATTACAAGGCCAGTCTCCAGTGAGGGTAAAGGTGCCTTGCTCAGACACAACCAGGGCCGGATTGGGACTCATTTTCAGCCCTGGATTTTCATGCCTTAGAAAACTTTACTTTACTTCACGAATGACTATATTAAAAAAATCTAATCAAAACCTTATAGGTCTGCAATAGCGCCCTGTCCTCTACATCCTTGTAATTCGGTGTATTTTGTAAAATATCACTATTTCCAAGTGTTGCCTCACAATGTAGATTTATTAGAAAAGTTAACATCTTAACAACAACCCAATGATGTTGAACAATATCAGAATCTGTTTCTGTGCAAATAAGTAATCACAGATTAAATAAAGAACAAGATACATTGTATTGCACTTTCTAATGACACCATAATCTATTTTTTTCCTTTGAATAGGCCTAGTTAATAAAACTTTCATAATGGGTCACAAGTAATATTTGGTCATAAAAAGTGATTATATTGTAGCTAATCTGATCATGTTTGCTTGTTCACACACTGTGATACAACAGCTTACAGTAGATGTGCCATCCACACTGACAGCAGCTATCCCTAATGCACACTACTGGCTCTGCTTCTGACACTAAATCACATTTTATAAATTGTCATAATTCTCAGGACAAATCTCTCCTTTTTACAAAGCTTTCTGATCAAGTCATGTCAGTGTCATTATGGTAGTGCCGAATCATCTGGCATCATTAATTATCCCAGGGCATTTTTCATACAGAGCAGGTAAACACCACACTCAGTCAATGATCAACCCTACCTGCCCAAACTGGAGTTCTGGGCTCATATAGCTGCTGCTTGGTAACCTTACTGGCTCTTCATTGTCACTGTTAGCAGCAAACTGGACTAGTAGGCCTACTAGCTGCTGCTGCGGAGCTATAAGAACAAGTTTGATTCATATACATAGACGCTGGTTTGCAGCACTTCTCCTAACTAATTTAGCTTACCCGTCTCAACGTCTTCATTTGGCGTTTTGCTAAAAATAGAAAAAGTTAATCTGGCCGCGTCACTTTCTAGAGCTCTACCTTTAAAATTGACGCTTTTCCAGTGTGTCCCGGTGTCGGGTCGCGGGGGGAGCAGCTCCAGCAGGGGACCCCAACCTTCCCTTTCCCGAGCAACATTAACCAGCTCCGACTGGGGATCCCGAGGCGTTCCCAGGCCAGGTTGGAGATATAATCCCTCCACCTAGTCCTGGGTTTTCCCGAGGCCTCCTCCCAGCTGGACGTGCCTGGAACACCTCCCTAGGGAGGCGCCAGGGGCATCCTTACCAGATGCCCGAACCACCTCAACTGGCTCCTTTCGACGCAAAGGAGCAGCGGTCTCTTCGAAGCTCCTCACGGATGACTGAGCTTCTCACCCTATCTCTAAGGGAGACGCCAGCCACCCTCCTGAGGAAACCCATTTCGGCTGCTTGTACCCTGGATTCTCGTTCTTTCGGTCATGACCCAGCCTTCATGACCATAGGTGAGGGTAGGAACGAAAACTGACCGGTAGATCGAGCTTTGCCTTCTGGCTCAGCTCTCTTTTCGTCACAACGGTGCGATAGATGGAATGTAATAACACGCACCCGCTGCCGATTCTCCGACCAATCTCCCGCTCCATTGTCCCCTCACTGCGAACAAAACCCCAAGGTACTTGAACTCCTTCACTTGGGGTAAGGACTCATTCCCTACCTGGAGAAGGCATTCCATCGGTTTCCTGCTGAGAACCATGGCCTCAGATTTAGAGGTGCTGATTCTCATCGCAACCGCTTCACACTCGGCTGCGAACCGATCCAGTGAGTGCTGAAGGTCGCAGGCCGATGATGCCATCAGGACCACATCATCTGCAAAGAGCAGCGATGAGATCCCCAGCCCAACGAACTGCACCCTCCCCACCTCGACTACGATATCCTGTCCATAAATATTACAAACAGGATTGGTGACAAAGCGCGGCGCCCTGGCGGAGGCCAACCCTCACCTGAAACGAACCGACTTACTGCCGAGAACCCGGACACAGCTTTCACTTTGGTCGTACAGAGATTGGATGGCCCTGAGTAGAGACCCCCTCACCCCATACTCCCGCAGCACCTCCCACAGTATCTCCGGGGGACCCGGTCATCGCCTTCTCCAAATCCACAAAACACATGTAGACCGGTTGGGCATACTCCCAGGCCCCTCCTCAGGATCCTTGCGAGTGAAGAGCTGGTCCGTTGTTCCACGACCAGGACGGAATCCGCATTGTTCCTCCTCAACCCGAGGTTCGACTATCGGGCGGAACCCTCCTTTCCAGCACCTTGGAGTAGACTTTACCAGGGAGGCTGAGAAGTGTGTGATATACCCTGTAATTGGCACACACCCTCTGGTCCCCTTTTTAAAAAGGGGAACCACCACCCCAGTCTGCCATTCCTTTGGCACTGTTCCAGACTTCCACGCAATGTTGAAGAGACGTGTCAACCAGGACAGCCCCTCCACACCCAGAGCCTTGAGCATTTCTGGACGGATCTCATCAATCCCCCGGGGCTTTGCCACTGTGGAGTTGTTTGACTACATCAGTGACTTCCCCCCGCGGAAATCGACGACAATCCCCGTCATCCTCCAGCTCTGCCTCTAACATAGAGGGCGTATTAGTCGGATTCAGGAGTTCCTCAAAATGCTCCTTCCACCGCCCTATTACCTCCTCAGTTGAGGTCAACAGTGTCCCATCCTTACTGACACAGCTTACGGATGGTTCCCCCACTTCCCCCCTGAGGTGGCGAACAGTTTTCCAGAAGCACTTTGGTGCCCGACCGAAGTCTTTCTCCATGTCTTCTCCAAACTTCTCCCACACCCGCTGCTTTGCCTCTTTCACGGCAGAGGCTGCAGCCCTCTTCGGGCCTCTTCGGTACCTGCAACTGCCTCCGAGTCCTCTGGGATAACATATCCCGGAAAGACTCCTTATTCAGTCGGACGGCTTCCCTGACCACCGGTGTCCACCACGGTGTTCGTGGGTTACCGCCCCTTAAGGCACCTAAGACCCTAAGACCACAGCTCCTCGCCGCAATAAATACAAAATAAATACTGTAAATACAAAAAGTGGGCTGCGAGTGCAGGCAGCATAGGGACAGCATCCATAATATTCAACTATGATTTCAACCCAGTGCCATACCTGAACACCGACCCTCACAACCAAACAACCAGACCGGCCCACCGGGAATTCTCCCGGTGCTCCCGATTAGCCAATCTGGGCCTGGACACAACGGCTCCAAGGGTACCCGGCAATCGAACCCCCAACTTATAGTGGCTACTGCATGCTAGACCAGCTCAGCCCAGATATATATATGTATTTGGCCTAAACCCTCTAAATGTTTAAAAAAAAAAAAAAAATGTATTGTATGCTTACATCCCAAAAGAAAAAAAAAAGGACAAAAACTAAAACAGACATTAAGCAAGAGACATTCTGCACATTTCCTCAAACAGTTTTATAGTGGAAATCTTAAATATATTTAACTTTCATCAACACACTTTCTCGCAGGTCTTTCCCAGGACTTTTTAGAAAGGCAGAATTCCGTGCCGTAGCGGACAACAAAAAAGACCTGCCAGCAAAATAAACCACGCGCGTATTTTTTCTTGTTGGACCGTCCACGTGATAAAACCCCCAAACAGTCCGAAGAGCTCGCCCTCTTACAGCCCGGGATGGGGAGAAGGACTATTCAGGTCCCTGAGGGTGCTTGCCACAAGGAGGTACTCTATGTGACCTGATTTTAAACTGCTGTAGGAAGCAGGCTAATACTTTGTAAAAGAAAACATGTTGAACAATCAATCTTTTATGAATCCTGCAGTCTAATTTGAAGACCTTTTGGCTAGTTTTACTTGAATGCTTGCTTTTGAATTCACAGATAACTTATATTCTTTGTGAAGTCTACTTCAAAATGAATGAGCTGGAGGGGGCATGGATGCTCCATAAAGCCATGGGTAAAAAAGCATTTAATAGCATTTTTCAAAGCTTACATTCATTTAAATGTCTACTTGAGAATGATGACCAGAGCAACATGGGTAATATCTTCTCCCAAACAGGAGGGTCTGGTCAGAGGCGGTTGACCTTAGTCTCCCCAGATGAGATGGGTTACACGGGGGCTGGGCTGTTCAAGTCCTGGGGAGGCAAGGGCTGTCTATATGTAATGCCTATACAACACCGACTGGACATGTCTCCCCTGCCTTACACGGCACGGGAGTTTGAGGCAATGCCAAAAGCCAGGTGTGTGTCATGCAGTAAACATGTGCCGTTGCAGCTATTAAGTCTGCATGTGGAGACCTGTACAAAGCCGGAAGTTGATGAGGTATGACATCCTGATTCAAAAGGTGTGTCCTTATATAAACCATATTCAGCCTTCTCTATTCAGTGTACAAGTTGGTATTAGCTTTAAAACTGTTAATTATTGAAAGACATTTTTTTAATTCCTCTGTGTTCTTGTTTATGTATTTAATAGATCCACTCTGACAACAATGATGATGTTGATGAAGGGGTAAGCTATCAAAATAATTGTCTTGAATGAAGGTCATATATGGCTGTTATTGAGCCACAGATTGATGATTACATTTCTGAAATATGATGTGAACGACACAATGATGTTTTACAGGCTATACTGCAGCAATCTAATTTGGGGAGTACGGTGAGCAGACTGCAATCTCCTCTTCCCCCCCCCTTACGTATTCACATTTAGGGCTACACTAAGTTTCTTTGCAGGATTCCACAGAGCTTCCATCCTGCTCCCAAGTTCCTGATGTTAAAGTAAGAACAAAACTCTTCAAACCTTGAATGCAATTTCCCTTCCTGTAGTAATTCTGTTCTGTTTTTCAAAATTGCTGTTTGTCATGTCAGTCTATTTTTCTTCATTTTAAATTGTTGCATTGTGTTTCGTTAGCAGTTATGAGAAGCAATGTTAACCATATATTTATTTTTCAGACAACATGTCCAATATGTCAGGAGTGGATTTCCTCTGACACTGTGGAAATCCACGCAAGCATATGTGGTGAAAGGTATTTCTCAATTTGCCTGGACATTTTCTGAAGTACAATTTCTGTATTGCACAGTTCTTTTATCTTGTTATGCAGTTGACTAAGTCTTAGCCTTTAGTATAACCACAATGTGTTGCATATGTTTACACAGAGCTTGTAATGAAACTGAGGAGAGCCAGGCACATCCGACTGAAAGGTACATAAAAATAAATATTCCCTCTGAAGATATGATAAAGTTCACATGAATTAGAATTATCTGGACTGATCAGTGTTTCGTTTCAATCTTTTTCCAACATTTTCAGCATTTCTGATGTCATCAGAGTACTCCATGAAAGGGTGGACAACACAGCTATATTCAGCATCTGTGTGACGAGGGAGGACATGCTTGAAAGGGGGATGAAGCAATGGCAGCGCTAGAAAAAAGCATCCCCCAAAAACCCTCTTAGGGTAACATTCCTCGGAGAGACCAGGATTGACAACGGGGCTCTGAGGAAGGAGTTTTTAACTGGTAATTTTTTCTTTCAATTAAATAATTCATTCCTTAAGAATTTAGAAAATATATTCTGTGTTCTATTAACTTAATTTGTGTTGCATTACATAAATGCTGTTCAAATTGGTCATGTCTTCAGATGGTAGATTACATGTCTGTAATTTTCTATTTGAAAAAGAAATGGTGACAGGTATACAGAGCAGATTCTTCATGGGAGGGGACAATGGCAAAACCCTCAAGTATTCAATGACCGACATGGACAAACACCACTTCAAGTAGGATATATATATATATATATATATATATATACACACACTTGTAATGTTCACATGCACAAAGGTGCTCACTTTGATTGTGCATGAATAATTATTTTATTATTTGTTTTCTGGATGGAATGTAGGACTGTCGGAGAGATATTGGCAGTGAGCATTGCTCAAGGTGGACCACCCCCAAATTTCTTCATGGATTGGTGTTACAACTACATGTCCACTGGAGAACTGGACCAGGAAGCGATCACTGAGATGGCTGTTACAGACCCAGAACTCATTGATTTAATACAAGAGGTAAGCATGTCTTTTGTGTGGGTGGTGTAAATTGTTGGGTTACCCGGAGATGTCGGTAAAAAGTCCCCTCATCCATAATGAAGAGACGCTCCCATTCCACACCAGTCTTCAATATTGTTTTAGGCATAGCAGATTGAACAATTGCATTTCTGAAAAGTAAGTTGAAACAGGCTTAATGGCAGAATAGTAAAATGATCATAATGTGATTAATCTTTTAGGAGCTAGGCCATTCACTTTACTGTAGAATGACATTATTGGTCTTCACTGTTGACTATTGAACTGTGTGTATATTGCGTGTGTTCAACAGTTGAAGCATAGCATCAAAACAAGGTTGCAATTGTAAACTTGAACTGTTCACATTTTCGCTTTCCCAGTGTTGCCAAGTCCGCTTATTATAAGCGACTTTGGGCTTGTTTTTTCTGTAAAGTGGCTTACAAATGTTGGTATTTGCGGGTCGCTTTTTTTGGGGCTTGTTTCTAAAGTGTAGTTGCTTATTTGGGCTTGTTCCCAGCTCCATAGTAAGTTGTCAAGCTGGGGCCTATTGCACAAAAGTAGAATAAAGAAATCCAGGATAAATGAAAAGCACAGTTTGACTTAGTGTGGTCCACTCATCGCGGCTCAATCGGTTGCACGTTTGCCGAGCCAGGATAAGTAGGTGAAGCTATGTAAAGCCAGGTGTAGATAGCTGGGATAAGTGCACGTTCACGGATTTCTTAAATAGACCACGGTATCGATCACAGATTTACTGATGCAGAAATGGAAAAGACGTGTGCAGCATATGTTTCACCTGCTGAGCAGCAGCTTCTAATGGAAAATTACGAGGAGGTAAAACATATAATATGCAAAAAGGGAAATACGGCTGTTATCAAACGGAAAGAAAAAGCCCGACAGACAATAGTGGACCGACTGAATACGTATGGATTTAAAAAAAATCTACTTAGTCACTCAGCGTTTTAATTGCTTTAATATGCTTGTTTTATGTGTTGGTTTTATTGCTGTATCTGTTTTTATGCGCTAAATGTGTTGGTTTTAGTGTAAAGTGTCTTTGAGTAGCCTGTAAAGCACTATAAATAAAATAATAATAATTCTTGTTCCTGGGAAATTTATAAGGACTAGGCTTAATTTCAAAGCTTATTCATAATGCGAGAATATGTTTTACAACCATATGCACAAATCTCCATAAGCTATGTCTAATTCTAAATATCTTTCTACAATTAATGTTCATACAGAACAAACATGACTGAACAAAAGCTAGAAAAAGAAGTGACTTCAATACACACTGTAAGCATATCTGTAAAACAATGTAGACTGTTATTATTCATGTTTTTTTTTTCTCACTCCCAAGCTCCAAGATGACAAGTGACAGCCCCAAAATAAAATGATTAAGAAGGTTTGTGGCATTCCAACACATTCTCACTCCCATTTGGTAAAAAAAGACATTTGATCAGGTGCTATTGTCGTCGTTATTGATGCTAAAAGTCCGCTTTTAGAGTCCGCTGCACGGTGTGGGAGGGTTTAATTCAACCTGCTTTTGTGCAACCAAGTCAAAGCTAAATCCATCCAGGATAACCTGAATATCCCGGCTTAATCCCTTATCTTGGTTTTGTGCAATACCCCTCAGATATTTTCTACATGTTATTTAAACGTAGGAGTTTGTCTTGCCTGTTCCTTCTGTCCCTCCCCTTTCCCCATACACACAGGAGACATCCTGCTTCTAATTGGTTCTGACCCAGATGGCAAAGAGTACTAGCCAATCAGAGGCAGAGCTTGTTTAGTAAAACGTCAGTGAGTGATGAGAAAGATAATGGTGGTATTATTCTTCATATACATGAGGCTAAAGTGCAGAGGTGGGTAGTAACGAGTTACATTTACTCCGTTACATTTACTTGAGTAAGTTTTTGAAGAAGAAACTGTACTCTTACTCAGCTACATTAGGCTACAATGAGCTCATTACTTTTCTTTTTACTTCTTTGGTATTCTACGCGTCATTGTTTGTATTCCCCCGCGTACGCCTCATTTTAATGTTTTATTTTGAGAGAGAGAGAGAAAAAAAAAAAAAAAAAAAAAAAAAAAAAGAGAGAGAGAGAGAGACTTCCGCCAAAGGCTCTACCACGTACGTGACTGTTCACCAATCAAACGTAGTTGTGCAGTCTCGTCAGCTGGCAACAAAAAATAGGCGACGCTGATGCGTAAATCAACACTTATCAATATCACTTCCCCATCAGTCAGGACCAAGATCTGATCCTTGTGCTTTCCATAAACTGCCGTAATTAGCCTATTATTTCAGTTGCAATCCTGCCAGTGGAAGCGATCGTGAGAGCAAATAAAAAATTATAAAAAACATAATTCAAACCGCTGTGCGCATTGGCTCAAGAAGCAGAGAAATAGCCGATATGTAATTCCCTCCCATTCAAATCTATATATTTCATAAATATACCCATCAGGGAATGTTTTTCTCTAAATGTTTTAACTTTTATGAGCGCACATTTCCCCCGTCTCTCTCTCTCTCTCTCTCTCTCTCTCTCTCTCTCTCTCTCTCTCTCTCCCCTCTCCCCCTCTCTCTCCCCGCACCGAGCTCCGCCTGATCTTCTATAAGAACGGTGATGCCGTTATCAATCGAGTAGGCCTATTGATTGGTCGGTAGGCGGTGCTTTTACACCGGTTGATCTCTGATCTCCAACATAACCTGCTCCCGACCAGGTTAGGCGTCCAGCATGAGTTACCACGGCGATTGAACCCGGTATCAAGTGATCCACCTTGGTGATAAAGAAAACCCTGGGTTGAACCTGAAGTTAGCTGTTAACCCCAAATCTTGCTTCATAGTCCAGGCCTCTGGCCTCATAATGAAAGCATGTTTACCTTATATTATATATATTAGTAAAAGTGCCAAACAGCAGCTCCATTACCTTGTTTTAGTTCTGCCTGCAGAGCCTGGTAAAATAAAGTAGGTTTGGAAATTTGTGTTACTTGTGCTTATTTATTTTTATTTTATGTATTTTATTTTTTAAGTACTTGAATTTACCTGGATTATTTTAATGTAAGCTATTTTGTAATTAATTAATTTTTATTTATTTTATTGATTGGATGAACTATAATTTGCCTAAAGATGATTATTTTGTATTTTTTTCCGTCTGATTGAATGCTTGTGTTAAAAAATAAATCAGACGTTACTCAACAGTTACTCAGTACTTGAGTAGTTTTTTCACCGAGTACTTTTTTACTCTTACTCAAGTAATTATTTGGATGGCTACTTTTTACTTTTACTTGAGTCATATTATTCTGAAGTAACAGTACTTTTACTTGAGTACAATTTTTGGCTACTCTACCCACCTCTGCTAAAGTGTTAGGAGTCTTAAGAAAAATGTTTTAGACCAAGCCTCATCCTCACCTGTTCAAATGGTTTGGACTGGAATGGTTTATAAACCAGTTTAGTTTATTTAAGTCTTTTCTAACTCACTCATTTGTGAGTGTATATAATAATAATAATAATAATAATAATAATAATAATAATAATAATACTTTCTCCTGTTTCTGGGTTATAGATATTTAAAAATGGGATCTTCTGCAGTCCCTGCAATAATAAATAACGAATTTGTGAATTCAGGATGATATTTGTGTGTGCACATTTTAATTATCAGAGGTTTGCTGTGTATATAATGTACTTGGTACATCAGTCTATATTTGATATCCCATCAGTTTTTTAATGTTGAAAATGTTAAAATGTGGTTTAACGAACTCTTGTAATCATTGTCCTGAAGCTCAGCGGAGGATGAATAAAAAACTACCGTGTGTACAGAACTTCCTCTTTAGTTGATGCGTCCTCTTCCTCTGTAAAGGTAAAGGTTCTTCTTTCATCTGTGAAGGTCATAACGGAGGATCTATCCACTCTCGGCTCTCATGGCTCCGTTTCTGGTCCTGTTGTTATTTCTCTCTGGAGCAGCCTCTGGTAAATATCAGCTTTTATTGTGAAAGATTTATGTAACGTTAGACATTAAATGTTTTATCGTCATGGGCGTAGCTACATTTGGTCTAACACATTTCTCAGAGCAGTTGTTGACTGGGACACAAATAATACACCCGATAATGAACTTGTATATGTTGTGTGTAGTTGGTGAACTCCAGTAAGTAGTCTGGGAATCTGTTTAATTCTCTCTAAACATCAGATGAAGAGATTCTTCTCTCTAATACAGATAATGCTGAACTGAGCCTCAGCAAGCTAGCTCACGTTAGCTAACAAACATAGCCGCCTCATGGAGTAATACATCGGTTACATCTTTATACATGACTACTTTATGTACTAAGCATCATCTGTATTAGAGAAAAGAATCACTTTATCTGATGTTTGAAGTAAATAAATAGACTTTCGGTCTACTTCATGAAGTAGCGTGGTGAAGTTGGCCGGACGTTTGATATTCACTTGATATTTTATTTTAACTTCCCCTTCTTTATAGGAAATTCTTTTATTAGGAATAAAGCTTCATAGCACTTCATCATCGGTTCTGTGTAAGTGACCGTCGACAAATTACCGTTTTGGTAGATTGGCAAACAATTTTCTCTGAAAAATATTCACCAAAATTCAATAAAAGGGCCTTTTGAAATTCTGATTGCTACAGTAGTTGCGCAATGGTAAGCCTCTACTTACCAGAAGTCATATGCTTCTCATATGTCACATGATTGGGAAACAGTATGCAATTAGAAGGTTAAAATATTCACCAACATTCAGTCTGATTACTGATTTGATTATGATAAAACACAGGACAAAGATTTTAGGCAGATCTAAATGTTATTTACTAACTAGAACAATATAAAACAATGTAACGGTATAAAAATAATAAAATAATATATGTGTATATTTTTGAGTTCCAGTGAAACTTAATTACGATTTTTTTTCAACTGGCTGAATTTATGATAGTAGTTCTATCAGTCTGCTAAAATTGCCTCTCTGATCACTGTGAGCAGCATTGCTTAATGCTGGAGATGACCTGGATACTCCTGATTTCTTGGCTGAAAAGCCTCTGCCAGAGTCCTCTGTCTCTCTGTTGGGGGTCTGGTTTGGGGTTCTCCCCCCTCCTCCTCCTTCCTCAACTTTTTTAGCAGCTCGGAGTTCTCTCTCAGGTGACTTAATGCTTTAATGTGTTTATGCAAATTGGTGGTGTTACCACAGTGGCGAATTACTTTTTTTTGCACACATCACATGTGTCAGTGTCCGTATCAGCTGGAGTGAATAAACTCCACACACGCTTCTCTTTCTCTCACTGTTCTGACTCTCCGTCTCCGGCAGAGAGAATCCCAATATTCGGAAATAGCGTTTACCCACCTCCAAAATGCGTTTATCCACCTCTAAATTGCGTGTATCCACCTCTAGCCTATAGTTCCTAAGCCATTTTAAATTAAGCTTATGTTGTTTTAGTTTCATATTGTTCTATATTAGTTTCATAAGTTGTTAAATCTAAGACGAAATATTTCATATTGCGCTGCATTACTGTCAGTGTTGACCAATCTCTTGCGGTGTTTGGTGTTTCAGCCCCCAACGTCGCCTTCCAGGCAGCGATGCCTGGCAGGCACTAGGATTAGGCAATGGTTAGGTGCCTTGAAGTCATGAAGTCAATGGTCGCAGCGCTGCCTTGAAGTCAACGTTGGGGGCTTAATGCGAGACACGGCAGGCAAAAACATCGTTTTTTTTCCACTGGTCAATTTTGAGATTTTGGGCTATTTGTCTTCAATAACATATATTCTTTCAGACTTGTGGTGAAAAAAAGTAAAAAATACACATTTAGGTCTTTATTTTACTTTCTCCTAAATTCAACAAAAGTTGTGGTTCTAAATCATCCCTCTGCTCCGCGATCGCTGTCTGCACCCTGTCATCTCATATACCGTTAGAAAGCTCGCTCTCTCCTCTACAATCCTGTTTAATGCTGTCGGATCCAAATATGGTCATTTCCTTTTCATAAGCATCCAATTGTGAAAGTAAAAGGGGGGATTTAACTCTAAATGCGCAATCTCATTGGCTGATGAACATTTCCGCGGTAGTTCAGAATGTCGAAAGAATTGCGTCAAAAACGGTTGTTATAAGCGAGAAGACCCAGCAGGGGATTACACACTAAGACAGCAGATGATGAAATACCTTCACATAGTACGCCGATGTGTCAACTGTCGTTCAGAAAACAGGAGTGTTCAGACAGCGGAGGTAATCAGACTGACTCTCTCTCTCTCTCTCTCTTTCTATCAAGCCTTTTTACAGAAATTCATAGCCTACATGTCATATATTAAATATGTAGGTGTCACATATATACTATTCTACTATAATTACTTAATTACTATAAAGTACTAAACCAATCTGTAATTTTGGGATCCTAAAGTGGTTGTGAGTCCCTCAGATCCATATTTAGCTGTCAGTAGAGCTGCTGTCCCCTCTCCTAAAAGGACTACCAGCTTCTTTTCTGGTGGTAACTTTTTTTGGCTATTTTTCCAAGGTGTAATTCTCTTGGTGAAGATACTTTTTCCTAGTGGAGAGAGGCAATATATATATATATATATATATATATATATATATATATATACACATATATATATATATATATATATACATATATATATATATATATACATATATGTATATATATATATGTATATATGTATATATTTATGTATATATATATTTATATGTATATATATATATATATGTATATATATATATATGTATATGTATATATATATGTATATGTATATATATATATGTGTATATATATATATATATGTATATATATATGTATATATATATGTGTATATATGTATATACATATGTATATATGTATATATATATATGTATATATGTATATATATATGTATATATATGTATATATATATATATGTATATATATATGTATATATGTATATATATAATGTATATATATATATATATACACATATATATATATATATATATATATATATATATATATATATATAGCGGATAATGTGATTATTTTTGAATTCTTACGAAGAACTTCAATTTCAGATACAGTTTAGTTGTCATAATTATAATTTCAGATATCCAGAATGTTATTTTAAATATCTGATATACATTTTGACAAATGTAAAATAGATAACTACAATTAGAATTACAACTAGAAGATAAGTTATATTAGTTATCATAATTAAAATAATCATAATAATAGTAATAATGATGGAGGTCTTTTGAAATACCATGACTTTTCATTACTATTGTTTATTATTGATTTTCAGACCTGACTGTGTTAATAATGCATCCTGGAGATGATGTCACTCTACCATGTCAGGCTGATGATTCCTCCATCAGTACTGTACAGTGGACCAGAGCTGACCTGAAGCCAGATACTGTCCTCTTATACAGAGATGGACGCTTGGATCCAACCCAGCAGCATCCATCCTTTAAGGACAGGGTGGAGCTGGTGGACAGAGAGCTGAAAGGCAGATACGCGTCTATAATTCTGAAGAATGTGAGAAGCAACGACACTGGAATATACAAGTGTGGAGTTACAACCAGTAATTCAACACCTACAGAGAGCGACATCGAACCAATCATAGTCCATCTGCACGTTAGAGAGCCAGCAGGTGAGTGAGTCTCTCTCAGTGAGTTTTTCTGAGTATCAGTTTGTAGCTGCAGTTTTAACATCAGAGAGGATGAAAGCTGCTCCTCTATCCACACATCTACTGACTCATATGTTTTATTATCTTCAGGTCCTAAGGATGGACCCTCCTCTCCTGGAGGCCGAGACCATGGACTGGCCGCAGGTGTTCTGCTTCTTGTAGCCTTTGTTGCGGTGGCTGGTGTCCTGATGTAGAAAAGACATAAAGTCTAAGCTCTTTGCACCTGACTGCTTTCTCATGTGCTGTATTATGTACAACATGATTCTCATTACTGCTGTGGGTGTGAAGTCATGTACAGATCTGATATTTGGTCAGTTTGCCCTCTAACAGAAAATGTTTCTTTAGTTGTAAATATCAGCAGATGGATATCTTCTAATCAGGTGTAAAGAGCTCTTCAACATTTCATCTGCTTGTGTGTTTTGGTAATAATACATTTTACAGTGTTTCCCACAGATTAGGAAGAAATTTGTGTGTGTGTGTGTGTGTGTCCCAAGTGACAGAGAGACGGAGGAAAGCAGGGAAAGGATATGCAGAAGAATGTATTTTAAATAGCATTTTAAAAAAAAATCCATAATAATAACGAAACTCAATGTGCGGCAGCCCGTGTTGATAGTGAGGCGGACCACCACACATTAGCCTACGTGTGGGAACACTGTTTATATGGAGGGGATTCTAAATGCTTGTTTTCTGCTTGGCCATATAAAGGCTTGTGTTGCTAAGTGTTATATTTTCAGGTAATGATTTAATATCCACTAACTGTTGATGATTTAAACTGAGGAGTTGATTACATTGTGAGTATTGTTGTTATTGTAATAATAAAATCATCTGATGCAGCTCAGAATATCTCAGAGGGACATAGAGGACCAGTCTGTCTCTAAATAAGACCTTAAACTGGATTTATTATCTATGAAGTATTATTTAAATGATGTTTGCCAAAGGAAATGTTATGAAATGTGAACTATACCAAAGTGATGATCTTTGAAATCAGTTGATAATTTTTTAATATGAATCAATGGATGAGATAATAATCATTAATGAGACATGATGGAAGTTGATAACTCAGTTTTAACATTCAGATACATTAATGCGCCTTAAACTGTTTTATTTTAATAAATTCTTTATATTTGGATCCTCAAGTTGTTACTTTTATATATTCATTGTTGTGCATTTTTTATTCTTTGAACACAAATAAAGCCTCTCCAAATATCCACCTCATATTGAAGTTCCAGTTGACCTGATGTAAATGTGTACAGGACGTTGTAATCCTGACAGACTATGATCTGAATCTGACAGAATCATTGGTGTCAGCTGAAGAGATCTTTGTCCAACATGTTTTTTCAGTAACATTGCTTTCTCATGTGTCGTATACTAACGTACACTTCCCTTTATATATATGTTTATATAAACAGTTCAAATACACGTGATTGTCTACGTGGACAACACGTAGACAAGACACAGATTGTTGTAGGAGGGATGGTCGTGAAGTCCATTTTATTTCTATGGTTGTATATAATTACAAAAATAACAGGTACATTTATAACATATTTAGACACCACCTAAATTAGAAACTGCATAATATGCTGCAATAGACCCAACATGAAACTATAAACTTAAAACCAAATATACTAATAATTATTATAAGATTTACCATTTTATCTTATTTGAAATCAAATACAATGACATTAGATTCCAAATGTGTTAAAGTAGATGCCATGCTACCAAATTGTAGACTTAGACACTTTTACCAACCTTGACATACACACCAGGCCATGATGTCATTGTTGATGTAAATTAAACGGATTTGTCCCACACAGTAGCCTACAGGAATATAGACTATTTACAGGAAGAAAATGAACACATAGGCGAATGGAAGTTGATTGTAACCACAGTGTAGGCTGTTTTTTCACGTTTTTGTCCCTGAACTAACTTCTCTCTTTGTAACACTACAAGGGAGCTGCAGATTCTCTGATAATTCAGAGTTTGTTCATCGCCACACCATGCAAACCTCTGACATTGCTCATTCTCTTTTTTATACATTTAAGAAATAGGCTATTGATGATACCCTATATGACAGGGGTTCTCAAACCTTTTTCGATAATGTACCCCCTTTGAATTGTGTTTTCAAGCCAAGTACCCCTTGACCAGCGCAAAAACCTTTTTACATAGATATAAAGAGGAACAATACAGTGTCAGCAGTGATAGATTTACTAAACAACAACCTCATTACTGAAAAAACGTTAAATGTTACATTTCAAATGTTCAGAATCCATCACTTAATTCATTCATTATTACAGCATAATTATTTTAGGAATTATGCATGACCTATTTTTAAATGAGAAGTTTGCAAAAAGTTCACATACCTCCTGCAGTACTCCAATGTACCGCCAGGGGTACGCGTACCCCCATTTGAGAAACACTGCTCTATGAGATATGAATGTACCCTGAGCAGTAGGTCTATATCAGCATAATTCCCAGCTCAAAGTAAAATGCAATGAGCTGATTCGTTGCTCTGGGCAGCTGAGTGGAAACAGACACCAGGCTCAGAAGGAATGGAAGAAGAAATGTTTTGTGAGGTAAGTCACCTCCTCAAGGGTCCCCCCAAAAAGGAGATAAGTCAATTCCTTAAGGGTCCCCCCAAAAAGGAGGTAAGTCACCTCCTTAAGGGTCCCACCCCAAAAAGGAGGTAAGTCACCTTCTTAAGGGCCCTTATGAGATATTACTACAGCTGCATTTCTAGTAGAGATGAAACTGAGAAAACGTTTTCTCTGATTCGCTATCTGTTTAAATCATCTGAGACGGGCCGATTCAGACCGCTGCAAGTTTGCCATGCAATGCTCTAAAACGTCGCAAATCTTTGGTCTGAACTGGACTTCACTCAGCGTTGGAACAACCCTCTAGTTTTCCCGCCCGGTGTAGAAACAGCAGCGGTAACACCAGACTGCTGGGCAGATTTGACCAGAGTGCAGACGACATCGCCACACAGCCGCCAGCGTAGCTCAAAAGTGACGCAGCGTACAACGCAGAGCCACAGAGATACACCGCAAACATCAGCAACAGCGCTCCCAGTATGGCCATGATGGTGCAGAAAGCCCTCTGCTTTGATTGGTCTACCCGCTCCCTGTCCCCGCCCACTTCCCCCGGCCCCGGACGAATCAGAATGCAGAGAACAGAAAGGCTGCAGAAAGAGACGACAAGTAAGGAAATAACCAAGAGGCTGAGAAATGGAACGACGGGCAACGTGGGCACATAAAGAGCTAACAGACCGCTCCACCCGAAGCACAGCAGCCAGACGCACCCACAGCTGATGTTTCTGATCCTGACCCCCCCCGACTGTTTCAGCCCCAGGTAGGTGACGGGGTGAACGACAGCCAGGTAGCGCTCCACGCAGGTGAGAGTGTGAAACAGAGTCTGTCCGGGGAAAACGATGTGCAGCGCGTAGAAACCCACGATCTTCATCTGTGGGAGATCTGAGTAAAACACGCAACAGAAGAAACAGCAGCCCAACACGCTGATCAGCTCCACGGCCGCCATGTGGAAGGTGAAGACGTCCGAGTGGCTCGGCTTCCGTCGCCGCCGGTGACCCACGTGGAGGACGAGGATGAAGAGGAGGAGTTTGGTGGCGGTGAAGGCGATGGAGATGAAGAACGTGATGGGAACGCCAAAGCAGTGGTACAACGGGTCCAGGGTGCCGTTGGTGGAAGAGGAGTTGGGTGTTAGCAAGGCCTGAGGAAGAGGAGCAGAGGAAGAGGAGCAGAGGGAGAGATATCAAAATATAATGCAAAGTATGTTGTAGCGTATCATTGGGCATTTTTAAGTGGGTATATGGAAATCCTGGAGCTTTCTTAGTGGGTATACTAGACTAGACTAGACTACACCACTGCTTGGGACCTTTTTTGATACTCTAACCCAAACCACTCACTCCTTATGCCTAAACCCAACCAATCCAACCAAAGAAGGCAATGGGTACTAGACAATCAGAACAATTAAATACTTTTAAGAGGCTGCTCACCCCAAATCACACAATATATTATTCCTCTTAAGGCCCTGACACCACCAAGCCAACAGCCGGCTGTGGCGTTGCCTCACGGTTGGTGTGTCAGGGCCTTTAGGTGTAAAGCTTTATATCAGTCCAGATAGTCTTGGTGTGAGCTGCCCGGTGTTGGAGATAGTGGGCGTAGAGACGCCTGCCTTCTGTCCGATATAAAGGAACCAGAAGGAACTGGGCTTGTGTCATTTGTGCAATATGTAGGCTATTGTTAGGAACGTTTTTTTTTTTTTACTGTGCATTCTGCCATTTGTGCAAAATGTAGGCTATTGGGGTTGTGCAATATGTTAGTTGTGCAATACGTAGACTGTGGGTTGTGCATTATGTAATTTTTGCAATACGTAGGCTATTTGAGTTGTGCATTTTGTCATTGTGCAATACGTAGGCTATTGGGGTTGGGCAATATGTTAGTTGTGCAATATGTAGGCTATTTGAGCTGTGCATTGTGTCATTTGTGCAATACGTAGGCTATTTGAGTTGTGCAATATCTTAGTTGTGCAATATGTAGGCTATTGGGGTTGTGCAATATGTTAGTTGTGCAATATGTAGGCTATTTGGGTTGGGCAATATGTTAGTTGTGCAATATCTCATTGTGCGAGGGCTGTGCTACACTTATTGCGGAGAATGCAGCCGACAGGGTTGTTCAATTAAAAACTGCCACTGAAAGGAGTTAATGTGCTTATATATAGGGACCGGTCAAATGTATATGAGAGCATTACTATATAGGGACCTGTCTAATGTATATGAGAGTATTACTATATAGGGACCTGTCTAATGTATATGAGAGTATTACTATATAGGTACCTGTCTAATGTATATGAGAGCATTACTATATAGGGACCTGTCTAATGTATATGAGAGTATTACTATATAGGGACCTGTCTAATGTATATGAGAGTATTACTATATAGGGACCTGTCTAATGTATATGAGAGTATTACTATATAGGGACCTGTCTAATGTATATGAGAGTATTACTATATAGTGACCTGTCTAATGTATATGAGAGTATTACTATATAGGTACTTGTCTAATGTATATGAGAGTATTACTATATAGGGACCTGTCTAATGATATGAGAGCATTACTATATAGGGACCTGTCTAATGTATATGAGAGTATTACTATATAGGGTCCTGTCTAATTTATATGAGAGTATTACTATATAGGGTCCTGTCTAATGTATATGAGAGTATTACTATATAGGGACCTGTCTAATGTATATGAGAGTATTACTATATAGGTACCTGTCTAATGTATATGAGAGTATTACTATATAGGTACCTGTCTAATGTATATGAGAGCATTACTATATAGGGTCCTGTCTAATGTATATGAGAGTATTACTATATAGGGACCTGTCTAATGATATGAGAGTATTACTATATAGGTACCTGTCTAATGTATATGAGAGCATTACTATATAGGGACCTGTCTAATGTATATGAGAGCATTACTATATAGGGACCTGTCTAATGTATATGAGAGCATTACTATATAGGTACTTGTCTAATGTATATGAGAGTATTACTATATAGGGACCTGTCTAATGTATATGAGAGCATTACTATATAGGTACTTGTCTAATGTATATGAGAGCATTACTATATAGGGACCTGTCTAATGTATATGAGAGCATGTTGTGTTGCAGTGCTGAGAGATGTTTATTTTCTGTATTTTGTGTTGTCTTTGTAAAGCTGTGGAACGGACAGCGCCAAAAAGAATACAGAAGGCAGATGTCTCTACAGCCGATATCTCCAACACCAAAACTATCAGACAGCACAACAAGCTCCATAAACGTACATGTTTATAATTTCTGTACTGTATTCATGGTCCATTTGCATTGTATTTATGCTCTATCTTTTTATGGTCATTTAGGAGGGTATGAGCACTGAAATTTCCATTTTTATGGATGAACTTGACTTGACCTGATAAATAGCTCTACAGATAAGAGAAAAGATGATTGATTTTGAGGGGGAAAGTCCCTTTTAAAAATTACACTAAATCCGTTTCATTATCAACTAATTTGAGATAAAACTAAAATGCAAAATCACAGATTTATTTTCGTCACAACTGTCAAAATTCATAAAAATTTTGAACACATTTGCCTAAAATAAATCACAATTTAAAGCTCATATTCTGGTTCTCGACTGTTTATCTCATATAAGAGAATTTACCTAAAAACACACGTATTAACACACTTTTTTATATCAGAAATATGGGTTTCTTACAACCAAAATGCCCACAAATAACATGGATGCATGCATGTACGTTGTATGGAACCCACATAACGATCTTTGCACGTAAAATTAATGATTACTTTCATTGAAATTTGGGTATTTTATTCAATGTTTAAACAGTTTTAAAACAGTATTGTGTGTGGCCGGGTTGGTCCAGTGGGTAGAGCAGGCGCACATATACTGAGAGGTTTATGCCTCGATGCAGAGGTCCTGGGTTCAAATCCGACCTGTGATAATTTCCTGCATGTATTCCCCACATAACTGTCCTATCAAATAAAGACAGAAAAGCCCCCAAATATATTTCAAAATAAAAACAGTATTGTGACTAAACTTTGACATCAACCAGTCTTTGATCTTAACTACTAGTCAAAATAACTCATAATTTCTGCCTTTTTAACTCAAAAATTAGGTATAATGTAAATATATGTATATATGTTTTATTTCTAACATAAGTTAGGTTAAGTGACCATGAATTTAAAACAAAACGTTGAAAAAAGGTGACAAAAGCATAAAAAAAAAAGCACCAAAAATTCAATTTGACTTTTGACACCAGACTTGACCATACGTACGGTGAGATAGAATCTGTGTCTTCAGCTGTCTAGTCACATTTAAGGTTTAGTTGATGATAAAATCATCTGGTCTAAAGTTTGTATTTTTTCTCTCTTGGAGCCTTAATAAATGTTTGAATATTGGACATGAAGGACCACTCACCTTCCCCCCCGATGGTCTCTGGATGGGTCTCCGAACACGTCAACTCGTCTCTGAGATGGAGTCCAGTGCGTGTCGAGTGGCGGCTTCTTTGCATGTTGCAAATTCTCGGCAGATTTTACGATACTTTTATGCTAAATTGCGATATGCAAATAATGTTTGACCATGATTGTTCCACAGCGGGAGGAGGTGGTAGTTTAGTCTCTCAGCACTTAGGGAAATACACTGGGAGTTAGGTTGGTCTTTGGATGTAAATAAGGTGCTAAAGTGTGAAGACAGACAGACAGACAGAGAGAGACAGACAAAGAGAGAGAGAGACAGAGAGACAGAGAGGCAGACAGAAAAATAAATGGAGAGAAACAGACAGACACAAAAAGAGGGAGACAAGAGAGAGACAAAGACAGACACAGGGGGAGAGACACAGATAGACAGAGAGAGAGACAGACAGACCGAGAAAGACAGACCAAAAGAGAGACAGACAGACCGAGACACAAAAAGAGGGAGCGAGAGAGACAGACTGAAAGAGAGAGACAGAAAGACAGAGACACAGAGGGAGAGACACAGAGACTGAAAGAGAGACAGAAAGAGAGACACAGAGGGAGAGACACAGAGAGAGAGACAGACAGAGAAAGACGGACCAAAAGAGAGACAGACAGACAGACCGAGACACAAAAAGAGGGAGAGACAGAGAGAGAGACAGACTGAAAGAGAGAGACAGAAAGACAGAGACACAGATAGACAGAGAGAGAGACAGAGAAAGACGGACCAAAAGAGAGACAGACAGACCGAGACACAAAAAGAGGGAGAGACAGAGAGAGAGACAGACTGAAAGAGACAGAAAGACAGAGACACAGAGGGAGAGACAGACAAACAAAGAGAGTGACAGACAGAGAGGGACAGACAGGCTGAATGCTTTTGCACGCCACACTTTTCAGATGTTTTTGTAATAAATTATGAAAACTATGTATCCATTTACTTCCACTTCACAATTACAGTATGCGCCACTTTAGTGTCGGTCTATCCCATGAAATCCCCATTATATAAATGTCCGTTTGTGGTTGTAACATGAAAACGTTCATGTGGGGAGAAGCCTGTGTGTCCTAAACCTGAGCAGAGACAGAGAAACACGCTTCAAATATACAAACTAGCATCTCAATCAGTCTAGACTCTGGTGCTCGGAGGGGGGAGAACAGGTTGGGAAATCTCAGGACAAAAAAAGTCGGAATAACTCAGAAGAAAATGATGTAAAAAGGGCGTAATATTTCATGAATGTTTCCAATAACTTGAATATGATTTAAAACAGCCCAACAAGAACATACAGAACAGTACGTAGTAACCATAGCAACACACAAGATGTTCATCAGTCTCCTGTTTCTTTATTGAAAAGTTGAATGAGATTAACTTCACTAACGACAGAAACGCACACACGCACGCACACACACACACAATCACGCACGCACGCACACACACTTAACTAAATAAAAAATACAATGATGGAGGGACGATGAAAAGAATCATGGGAAATGTAGGAATAAAAATGGTTAAAAAAAAACAAAAAAACATCTC
>NC_053125.1:33675651-33683151 GCF_010015445.1 Perca fluviatilis
GGAGCACTACCAACACCCTGAGCCACAGCACCCACGGGAGCACCACCAACACCCTGAGCCACAGCACCCAGGGGAGCACCACCAACACCCTGAGCCACAGCAACCCACGGGAGCACCACCAACACCCTGAGCCACAGCACAGCACCCAGGGGAGCACCACCAACACCCTGAGCCACAGCACAGCACCCACGGGAGCACCACCAACACCATGAGCCACAGCACCCACAGGAGCACCACCAACACCCTGAGCCCCAGCACCCATGGGAGCACCACCAATAGAGCTCTCTCACGGCAGACATGTTGACATGTCATAGTAGGAAAAGCTAGGGCTGTGCTCGATTAAAGAACTTCTGAGTCGATTAACACTCGTTCAATTGTACCGACTAGTTGATTTAATCGACAGATCTGTTAATCTGAGCAAAGAGTCATGCTCAAAGGATGCATATATTGAATAAGATAACGCCTCCTTTGCATATTTAAACAACATTTCAGAAAACGTGTAATACAAGAAATAACTGCCTTAATGAAAGTAATCAAAGCAGGTTTCACGGTGATATCTATTAGGTCAAATGTCAACCCTTAATTCTTGTGTTTACCAGAGATGAGCTTGTACGGTTCATGGAAATAAGTCATTCAGCGTGAAAACAGCATCAGACATGACTAATGGACTTCCACTTAGGAGAGGTCCTGGTATTGTGCATACTGACTCACTGAAATAGCTTACTGGGACACTTAATGGAACTGAGCCATCGTTAAGGTTATCAATCTCAGCTGGGGCTGTGCAATTAAGGGATTGGAAAATGGTGTTTTCCCGGCATCTGCTGGCAGAACGCGGCATTGCCCTAAAGCCCAATTCACCGCAACGATAAACAGAGAAGGATGCTTTTCGACCCGCTGGATGTGGGTGAGCCCTTGTGGGTCCATTGTGTGTTTGGATGTGGATTTAAAAACACCCCCCTTTGAAGGTTGGGTCACACTGACCGGTTTTCAATTTGTGTTTTATATCAGAAAATATGGGACGTAGAAATAAGCGCTGAAAATGCAAAGAAGAAAATGTTACAATTTAAAACATTGGAAAAAGCAAAAACAAGGTTGACAGGAAGACAACACAAGGGTTAATCGAAATGTAATCGTGATCATGATTTCTACTCCCAACGATCACAAAAACAGAATAATCGAGAAAAACAATCATTTAGCTTATTACGTTTTTGCAAGTAAACTCTTATTTTCTCTTGTGTTCTAAAATGAAAAAATAAAGTTTAAATAGGAAAAGCATTAAGGCAAAGTTCACAGTTGTATGTGTTTTTTTTTTTTACGGTTGATTCAAGTTCAATAATTGCAACATCTTTCCAGAAGTCGAAGAGTAATCGTGTTAAATTATCGTGATTTCAATATTGACTGAAATAATCGTGATTATATTTTTTTCCATAATCGAGCAGCCCTAATCTCAGCTGTGCTTTTCCTAATATCTACTATCGCTCGCTCCCTCTTTCTCTTCATCCGTAACGTTGTAGCCTACTCTGGCAGCTGGCTCCAACGAATAGCCCCAAAAAACGTTGTCGGTGTTTAAAGAAAGGCACATCTGATGAAAGAGAGACAGACAAAGAAAGACAGAGAGACAGACAGACAGAGAGAGAGACAGACAGACGGAGAGAGAGAAATACAGACAGAGAAACAGAGACTGAGAGAGAGAGACAGACAGACAAAGAGAGAGAGAGAGACAGACAGAGAGACAGACAGGCAGATGGAGAGAGACAGACAGACAGAGAGAGAGACAGACAGACAGACAGGAAGACGCACCTCTTGTTCTGGGTCTTTCTTCCCCAGCTTGGCGGCTTCTTCTTCACTCAGCGTCTCCGACTGAGAGAACAGAGGAGCCAGACGCTCCTCACACATCCTCTGATGCTCGCTCACTGTCCAATCAGAGCACAGACACACGATGACGTCATCACCACGGACACAACCAGCACTTACACACCAACCGTGGGACCATGGTTAGGAGCCGACAGAAGGGATACACAGCTTTGGTGCTAAAATGAACCATTTTCATCACTCGAGAATTGATAAAAATTATTAGAAATCCCCCAAAAATCCACAATAAAGACACAAAACCTTGAGGATACCATAGAAAAGTCCAGGCTCGGATGTGTAATCAAAAGCATTTGATATTTATTCGTGTGTGTGTCTGTATATGTGTGTCTCTGTGGGTGTGTGTTTGTCTCTGTGTGTGTGTGTGTGTCTGTATATGTCTCTGTGTGTATATGTGTCTCTCTGTCTGTGAGTGTGTCTCTGTGTGTGTGTGTGTGTGTGTGTGTGTGTGTGTGTGTGTGTGTGTGTGTGTGTGTGTGTGTGTGTGTGTGTGTGTGTGTGTGTGTGTGTGTGTGTGTGTACCCTCTGTGGCGGTGATCTTGGCTACCGGCAGCGGCCCCCGTACGTGGATCAGACCGCAGCGATGAGGCATCTCGTCCTCGGCGGGATACTCGCAGAAGTTATAATAATCCACCGAGTGAACTAGACGCAGGTAGAGCAGCAGTCTGTCCAGAACCTACACACACACACACACAGCACACACACACAGACACAGACACACACACATGAAATCGTTAAAACACACTTATTTCAAAGTGGACAGACACAAAATAAAACTATCAAAAGCCGTCTTGGTTCATCTTTCCACTGTTCCAACTATCACCACTCTGGTTTGGTTGAAATAAACCCTTAATTCACCCATTTACATGTGGAGATATGCTGGCTCTATACACGCTAAAAGTCCTGATTATTTACATGGAGTCTGGTGGAGATATGCTGGCTCTATACACGCTAAAAGTCCTGATTATTTACATGGAGTCTGGTGGAGATATGCTGGCTCTATACACGCTAAAAGTCCTGATTATTTACATGGAGTCTGGTGGAGATATGCTGGCTCTATACACGCTAAAAGTCATGATTATTTACATGGAGTCTGGTGGAGATATGCTGGCTCTATACACGCTAAAAGTCCTGATTATTTACATGGAGTCTGGTGGAGATATGCTGTCTCTATACATGCTAAAAGTCATGATTATTTACATGGAGTCTGGTGGAGATATGCTGTCTCTATACATGCTAAAAGTCATGATTATTTACATGGAGTCTGGTGGAGATATGCTGTCTCTATACATGCTAAAAGTCCTGATTATTTACATGGAGTCTGGTGGAGATATGCTGGCTCTATACACACTAAAAGTCCTGATTATTTACATGGAGTCTGGTGGAGATATGCTGGCTCTATACACACTAAAAGTCCTGATTATTTACATGGAGTCTGGTGGAGATATGCTGGCTCTATACACGAGTTTGGCCCACCTTCAGTAGTGTCTCGTCCGTCTCCACGGCAACATCAGAGGAGGTGGCGGGGTCTTTGGCGTCGTCGCTGTTCCCCCCCGAGGCTCCGATCAGCTCCTCCTCCTCGGCGCTCACCTCCTCGATCAGATAATCTGTGATGTTCTTCAGGACGGGGTTGGTCTCCATCTGATACACACAAACACACAGAGTTAACTTTATCAATAAGAGTAATTTTGTTTGTTTTGCAGTCAATTTAGTATCGTTCAGAATTTTAATGTTTGTTTTTAGGTTGTTTTTTTTTTCACTGTATTTCCTCTCCTCATTTAGGGCTGGGTATCATTAAAAAACAAAGTCGATACTGGTGCCTGAACGGAAAAGAAATACGACATTACGGCACATATTTCTAAAATAATAGAAAAAAGGACTGATTTTATATTTATATTTATATTTATATATATATATATATATATATATATATATATATATATATATATGTGTGTGTGCTTTGATTGCTGAAGGAATTGACTACTGGACAGCTAGCTACTAAGTTAAGTTACGTACTAAGTTAAGTACTTACTTTATTTGGGTTTTCTGCTACTTCTTTGACTGTTCTACTTTCTTTCTATTGCTGCTGCTGTGTATTTGCTGTAATTGGTTTTTGGTTGAGCAAAGTTAGTGGTTTTGTTAGAGTGAAACTAGTTAGTGTGAAGTGTGACTTTGGGAGTGGGGCCTAACGACTCCCAGGTGCTTTGACTGATTAGCGAGGGTGTGGCCTCCCACCGGTAGCCATTAGGGGTGGTACGGTTCATGAAAAAACACCCGAACCGCTCGGTTCGCTAGTCTCGGTTCGGAGCGTGTGTGTACCGCACGGTTCGTCAGTACACTGTTAAGCTGCACTAACCTCTTACTGCCGTAGTGCCCACTTTATACACCTATGTTAAAACAGTTACTGGAAATGACGAGCGGGATGGGCGTGACAAACGCAACCCATGGCAGCTGATTGGACAATTGCGTCACATGGGTCTGGCTGGTCCCCAACTTCAAAACAAACTGTCATGGCGGCTCGTTCAGAATACGATCTCATATTCTACTAAAATAGTTCACCGAAACGTGTTTCTGAAAACATTTTAAAAGAGAAATAGGCCGTGCAGTTGCTGAATTTGTCTTCATTTAAGATCGACAAAGGTCAGTTTAAAAGATTTTCATCAGATTTTGAGAGACACCGAGCCGACCGCTCCTCAAGTGGAGTGGGGCGCCGCTGCAGGTCACGTCACGTCACGTCACCTGCAGAAATGTCCAGTGGGAGAGAGGCTGCCCAGAGCTGGAGGATGCGCCAGCGTCGTTTATAGTCTGGTGTGTGGGAACATTTGGGATTTCACGTTACCTATGATGAAATAAAACAATATAGAACTGCCACTGTGTGCACGTTTTGTGCAACATGCATTCAATATGCTAATTTTAGCTATATATCATATGCTGAAGTATATTCTGGAGTGATAAAGAAAAAATAAGAACCGTACTGAACCGAAAACCGTGACCCTAAAACCTTGATACGAACCGAACCGTGGGTTTTGTGAACCGTACCACCCCTAGTAGCCAACACAGTCCCCTCTTTTTATTTAACATTGGTATTTGCGTGAAGCAGCAGCTTCAGCGGACGAAGACTCGGAGGACAAAGACAAATGAGTCTTCGCGGGAGGCCAAGTGGGAAGTTAAGTAGGCTGATATCTCATATCCGACCTACATTGCTTGGTGACTTAATCCGGAAATGTGCTGCTTCTCCATTCCTGTCCGCGTGTCCTCTCGGAGATACTACAAACCACGCATTAGCTCGCAAGATTTCCGCAACCCCACCACTCTTACCTATCCCACCCGTTCCACACACACACACACACACACAACACCTTGATGCAGGTGGCCTGTGGAACTGCCAGTCTGCCACTCGCAAGACTGACTTCATATCTGGCTTTGCATCCCTGCAATCCCTTGACTTCCTTGCTCTCACAGAGACCTGGATTACACCAACCAACACATCCACCCCTGCTGCTCTCTCTTCTGCCTACTCTTTCACTCACACACCCAGACCCACTGGGAGAGGTGGAGGTACTGGCCTTCTCATTAACCCCAAGTGGAGATTTTCTCTCTACCAACTGCCAGAGTTCACTCCTCTCTCTTTTGAACTTCATGCTGTCACCATAACTCATCCGGTGCAACTAGTCATCATTGTTATCTACCGCCCACCTGGTCCTCTGGGGGAATTTTTGGAGGAGCTGGATGTCCTTCTTTCAAACATCCCTGAAACTGGCCCTCCGCTGGTACTTCTGGGTGATTTCAACATCCAGACAGAGAAGTCAGCTCTCTTTCTTCACCTTCTCTCTTCTTTTGCCCTCTCACTCTCTCCTTCACCACCCACTCACAAAGCTGGTAACCACCTAGATCTCATATTCACTAGAAACTGCTCTACATCCAACCTCACTGTTACTCCACTCCATACCCCGGACCATTTCTTCATCTCATACTCTCTCCCACTCTCACAAGCTCACAACCATATCTCAAGAGACACTGTACCTGTCCGCCGTAATATTCGTTCACTCTCTCCTTCTTCACTGGCGGCATGTTCTCTATCTACCCTTCCTCCATCTGACTCTCTTTTACTCATGCCTCCCAACGCTGCCGCAGACACTCTACTCTCTACTCTATCCTCCTCTCTCGACTCTCTCTGCCCTCTTACTTCACGACCGGCTCATAAGTCCTCCCCAGCGCCGTGGTTATCTGACTCAGTACGTGCTGAAAGATCAACTATACGGGCAGCGGAAAGGAAATGGCGGAAATCTAAACACCCAGATGATCTGCTTACTTATCAGTCTCTTCTTTCCTCCTTCGCTGCCTCTATTTCTGCAGCAAAAAGCTCCTATCAAACCAAAATTGAATCCGCTTACTCAAACCCAAAAAAACTTTTCTCCATCTTCTCTAACCTGCTAGATCCCCCCCCATTTCACCTCCTCCCTCCTCCCTTCTACCAATCCACTTTGTCAACTACTTTGTAAAAAAGATGGATGATATACGCTCTTCATTCTCCACCACACCTTCTGAAATCACCTTACCATCCGTCACATCTAGTACTCTTGCCTCTTTCACTCCTCTATCTCCAAATCAAATTCTTACTTTGATTACCTCTGCCCGCCCAACCACCTGCCCCCTGGATCCTATCCCTTCTCACCTTCTCCAGTCCATTGCTCCTGACCTCCTTCCTTTCCTCACTCATCTCATTAACATCTCCCTGTCAACTGGCTGTTTCCCCGATGCCCTCAAAGAGGCAAGAGTGACCCCGCTACTCAAAAAACCAACACTCGACTCCTCTGATGTAAATAACTATAGACCTGTCTCCCTTCTTCCTTTTCTATCTAAAACTCTTGAGCGTGCCATTTATAATCAACTCTCTACTTATCTCAACCAGAACAACCTTCTCGATCCCCACCAGTCTGGCTTCAAGGCTGGCCACTCAACAGAAACCGCCCTCCTTGCTGTCACTGAGCAGCTTCACATTGCTAAAACAACCTCTCTCTCTTCCATCATCATCCTTCTAGACCTTTCAGCTGCCTTTGACACAGTGAACCACCAGATCCTCATTTCAACACTCCAGAATCTGGGTGTCTCAGGCTCTGCGCTCTCTTTGCTGACATCTTACCTGTCAACGTTTTCTTTCTGCACCGTTTGACGTTTTTCCTCCCATGTTTTTGAAGCTTTTCCCGACATTTTGTCACTTTTTTATAACGTTTGTGTTATAGAAACTTGTTGAAAATGGGTCAGATTTGCCCCCGAGGACAACAGGAGGGTAAAGAACACATGGGGGGCTGTTCCTATTGGTGGAGAGAGAGGTTGAGAGCGTACGCTGTTCCTATTGGTGGAGAGAGAGGCTGGGCTGTTCCTATTGGTGGAGAGAGAGGCTGGGCTGTTCCTATTGGTGGAGAGAGAGGCTGGGCTGTTCCTATTGGTGGAGAGAGAGGTGGAGAGCGTACCTGTCCGGCCCACAGCGCCCCCTTCTGGTCCAGGCTGTGGACAAGTCTGGCCGAGAGGCGGATGTCGTTCCTCACCACCGGCTTGTGGTGCGTCAGGCCGTTAACGGTGCGAACGCGCCGACACAGGTCTCTGTTCACCACCGGAGACAGTTCACAG